>NW_027132411.1:0-3992 GCF_026122565.2 Emydura macquarii macquarii
GTTGGACGCGTTCCGATGCTCTCCTGAACTCTCGTTGCTGCAGGACGTGTCCAAAGCCTCTCTGTTCTCGCCCATCTTTTTATAGTAGATAGCGAAATCCACAGACTTATAGGAGAACTGTGTCGTGCTGCCTCCTGCTCTGTGTGATTCGTCATTCACCAGCTGATTGCAGAAACGATCGTGTCTCTATTTTCTTTGTGTTTTCTTGTTTTCGGGGTGAATTCTTTAATGCTTTTGAGGCACTCTTCTGTATTCTTCAGCCATTTGGGCGGGGGCGGTGCTGGGGTCCGTACGCCTTCCCACCATTATTAGGACAGTCCGACATCGGTAACTAATTCTGTCACTTATTCCTATCCCGCCCATACCACATTCAGTCAACAAGGTGAGAACTCAGCCACAGCCAGTCACATCTTAACATGGGGTTCGCTTACAAAGGTGTAGTCACAGCAAAGTTAGGCTAAAACCATAAAGCACAAAGACAGCTTCCAGCTGGCAGAGACTGAATAACCTTATAAATGTCTCAGTTTCCGCATAGCAGGGCACATAACAAGACAAAATACAGATACTGTATTCCTTGCAGCTGTACATAGATAACGGTGATGGGAACAACAAGTTATCCTTGAATGTCCGGGGTACACTGTTTTATTGACAAGGGGCATACTTTTACTGCGCCCCTCCTAGCCCCAGATTTTCTTTTGACGACCCCAATTATCATGGTGAGAATTGAATGTAGTTAAGGGTGGAGACCCAGTGTAGGTAATTAGCATATATGATAATGACAGAGAGATAAGTAGGTGAAGGTTGTTTATAAAAAAGTATAAAAAGTCACCACTTAGACAAAGGAGGGTGCTCCATCAATGCCTGACTCCGCGGGAGGTGCTACTGGTTGGACCAAAAATTCCACTGACTCCCTGGCGGGGCCCCTAAAAAAGCCATTCCTATATACAGCCTTCTAAATAATGGCTTAACTCTCCAATCTTAATGACTATAACATATTATAATTCATTTTAAACTTTCTATGTAACTAATATAGTTCTATAAAACCTTACACATTAAACCTTATTAATCTGCAAATCAAACCTGCCATATCTCGCTAGTACCCACTCTCAGCACAAAATATCCAAAATCCACACTCCCTAGTGACCGCACAAGCGACAGCAGGAACAGCGCCGTCCTACCGGTGTCCGTTTCTTAAATAGGAAAACCCAAACTCTTGCTTTTGGGAGTCGCGTCTTTCCTTATCTCATGCTTGGATTTGCGGGTGGGGCTGTGTTCTATGTGTTTGACTCTCTTGCTTATGACAGTCTTGTGTTATGTTTCTTGCGTGTCCATTTGTCGACACGTGCCTCTCCCTGGGGTGCCTCTTGCATGTCTCCACTTCCTCCACGTGAGTCTCCGTGTCTCGGTTGGGTGTGTTTGTGTTTTGTGTGGTTGTGCCTCTTCCTTTTCCCACTTACAGACTTATCTGCCTCCATCGTTGTCTCCTGTGTGTGTGTGTCATGTGAACGTCTTGCTACATTCCTCCATGTGTCTCTTTCCACAGCCCAAAGACACAGGGAGGATGGGGCTAGGCTGTTCTCGGTGGTGGCAGATGACAGAACAAGGAGTAACGGTCTCAAGTTGCAGGGCGGGAGGTCTAGGTTGGACATTAGGAAAAAGTTTTTCACTAGGAGGGTGGTGAAGCACTGGAATGGGTTACCTAGAGAGGTGGTGGAATCTCCATCTTTAGAGGTTTTTAAGATGAGGCTTGACAAAGCCCTGGCTGGAATGATATAGCTGAAGTTAGTCCTGATTTGAACAGGGGGTTGGACTAGATGACCTCCTGAGGTCCCTTCCAACTCTATTATTCTATGATTCTATGATAGGGAGATTGCAGTTTTCGTACCAATTTCCAGTACAGCCCCTGCTATGGATTCAGATCTAACAGTAGAATCATGGTTCACCCCAATATAGTTTAATCCTCACGGTTGATGGCAACAAGACAATAGCACCTTTCTAGCAGTGTTCATTGCCAAACATGGAAACCCTAAAGCTCTTGCTTTTGTGTGGGACTGTGTTGTGTGTGTCTGAATCCCTTGCTTACACGAGTCTTTGGCTTGGTCCACACTTACCTCGGCGATTCAGCGGCAGTTGATGGGAGTTACGCAAAGTACACACGCCGTCTTCACTGCACTGAACCGACAGGAACCGCATTCCCGTTGATGCAGTGCTACGCCACTTGCAGGGGTGGTTTAACTGCGTCGATTTCTGGATCGACTGAGCGGGTCTTCACTGACCACTCAGTCGATTCAGATAAGTCGATCTGACAGCAGCAACTTTGCCGCCGTCAGTGTAGACATAGCTTTTGTGTCTCATGTTAGGTTTCTTGTGCGTATATTTGTCTTGTGCAGGTATGAGCCTCTTGCATGTCTCCTCTCCTTCCTCATGGGTGTTTGTATCTTTTGTTGAGTGTGTTTGTGTTTTGTGCGGTTGTGGCTCTTGCTTCTATCAGTCAGAGCCTTATCTGTCTCCCGCGTTGTTTCCCATGTGAGTTTGTGTCTTGTGTGTTTACCTGAGTATATTTCTCCAAGTGTCTCTCTGCACGTCACACTTTTCTTCCCTTGCCTAAAGCCACTGAGGGAGGAAGCCAAAACTCCAACCCCACCCTCGAAGCCTCCAACCCTGGCTTCAGTCCCAAGGGGAAATAATTTACATCACTCATCTCTTGGTCTCTCTTTCTCTCTCATGTTGTCCTTCTCCATATCTCTCCTTCTTTTCTGGTCAAGACTGCTGTAAATCTGTGACCGAAGGGGCGGTTAAAAGCAGTTTGCTAAACACGCCCGGCTGGTGTAAGTCGCCAAGTCTCAGAGTGGCTGGTGAGATCCTGGGCCAGGCTTGTGTTTTCTCTCTTTGCTGTTCTTCTCCTTCCCCTTTTGTGGGTGGGTCTGTTGTGCTTTCCCACCTAGAAAAGACAATTGGACGTTACCCACAAGAACAGCAACTGCTGCTCCGGCCCATCGCAATTAATTTCTGCTCCTTGACTCAAAAGAATGGTTATTACTCTCTTTAATACCATTTGTGACGCTCTCAGACAGCCACGGGTTCCTTCTAAAAAACTCTCCCAAATAACGGGAAAGGGAACCAGGGATGTCATTAACACAAAAGCCTTCACACCTTGATTTGAGCTCTGTTTCCTTCTTTTCTGTATCTTTAAGAAAAGGAGGCAAGGATTGTTAACGGTACGTTGGCGATGTTACTGTGCAGGCCGAAGGCTCTGGGTACCATGTTGGATGGTGACAGGATCACATTAACTCCACTGACGCTTTGGGGACGATATGCCCCATCTAAATTATCACAACAGAGCCAAGGGCTGGGCTGGCCGTGGGTTGTAGGTCAGGATGCGGGGCACCAGCAGAATTGTGAGTCTCCATCCTTGGACTGGATTAAGAAGGTGCCATGGATCTGGACGCAGGGTGCGGCTACACAGGTAATGAAGGGGTGATTGCAGCACGGGCGGGCATTCCTACGCCAGCTTTCATCCAGCTAGCACGGCTAACAACAGCGATGGGGACGTGGTGGCCTGGACTGCAGCACGGGCTGGCAACCACAGCAGGTGCCCAGGATTCCTGGCAGGCTGGTACCGGAGCAGCTACCCCACTGCGAGGTCTGTACTGGCTGGTATTTTTCAGTCTGGCCTGGCTACACCTACAGCGCTGCAATCACAGCATCAGTTGCTGGGTGGATGCACCCTTAGATGTTTCTACAGAGCCCACGTCTCTGGCAGGACAGATGCTGGGTGTTCCCCACCCCTGCCCACTGCTTTTAATTGCCCATATGGGGAAATCATCCTTACCAAATATCTTACTGGATTTCTCCTCCCACTCCTCCGCCTCCACGTCAGACAGGGCTCTATATAACATGCTGCAAGACGGGAAGGAGGATCAGGGTGAGGCTCGCTCAGCAGAGGCCAGGATCCATCGCTCCGACGCCAGCGAGGAAAGGAGGACTCAGGT
>NW_027132412.1:0-3926 GCF_026122565.2 Emydura macquarii macquarii
AGACTTTAATCTATAGAGTGCCGCGGAACCCTCGTTGCCGAAAACAATGTAGATGCTTCTACACTTTGAGCTTTTGTTATCAAAGCCATTATGGCAAAAACAACGAGGGTTCCGCGGCACTCTAAAAACTTCAGTCTTTAGATTGCCGCGGAACCCTCGTTGCCAAGAACAATGTAGATGCTTCTACACTTTGAGCTTTTGTTATCAAAGCCAATATGGCAAAAAAAACGAGGGTTCTGCGGCACTTTAGTCTTTAGAGTGCCGCGGATCCCTCGTTGCCGAAAACAATGTAGATGCTTCTACACTTTGAGCTTTTGTTATCACAGCCAATATGGCAAAAACAACGAGGGTTCCGCGGCACTCTAAAGACTTTAGTCTTTAGAGTGCCTCGGAACCCTCGTTGCCGAGAACAATGTAGATGCTTCTACACTTTGAGCATTTGTTATCAAAGCCAATATGGCAAAAACAACGAGGGTTCCGCGGCACTTTAGTCTATAGAGTGTCGCGGAACCCTCGTTGCCGAGACCAATGTAGATGCTTCTACACTTTGAGCTTTTGTTATCACTGCCAATATGGCAAAAACAACGAGGGTTCCGCGGCACTCTAAAGACTTTAGTCTTTAGAGTGCCGCGGAACCCTCGGTGCCGAAAACAATGTAGATGCTTCTACACTTTTAGCTTTTCTTATCAAAGCCAATATGGCAAAAACAACGAGGGTTCCGCGGCACTAAAGACTTTAGTCTTTAGAGTGCCGCGGAACCCTCGTTGCCGAAAACAATGTAGATGCTTCTACACTTTGAGCTTTTGTTATCAAAGCCAATATGGCAAGTCAACGGGGGTTCTGCGGCACTTTATTCTATAGAGTATCGCGGAACCCTCGTTGCCGAGAACAATGTAGATGCTTCTACACTTTGAGCTTTTGTTATCAAAGCCAATATGGCAAAAACAACGAGGGTTCCGCGGCACTTTATTCTTTAGAGTGCCGCGGAACCCTCGTTGCCGAAAACAATGTAGATGCTTCTACACTTTGAGCTTTTGTTATCAAAGCCAATATGGCAAAAACAACGACGGTTCCGCGGCACTCTAAAGACTTTAATCTATAGAGTGCCGCGGAACCCTCGTTGCCGAAAACAATGTAGATGCTTCTACACTTTGAGCTTTTGTTATCAAAGCCAATATGGCAATAACAACGAGGGTTCGCGGCACTCTAAAGACTTTAGTCTTTAGAGTGCCGCGGAACCCTCGTTGCCGAAAACAATGTAGATGCTTCTACACTTTGAGCTTTTGTTATCAAAGCCAATATGGCAAAAACAACGAGGTTCCGCGGCACTCTAAAGACTTTAGTCTTTAGAGTGCCGCGGAACCCTCGTTGCCGAAACAATGTAGATGCTTCTACACTTTGAGCTTTTGTTATCAAAGCCAATATGGCAAAACAACGAGGGTTCCGCGCACTCTAAACTTTAGTCTTTAGAGTGCCGCGGAACCCTCGTTGCCGAGAACAATGTAGATGCTTCTACACTTTGAGCTTTTGTTATCAAAGCCAATATGGCAAAAACAACGAGGGTTCCGCGGCACTTTAGTCTTTAGAGTGCCGCGGAACCCTCGTTGCCGAAAACAATGTAGATGCTTCTACACTTTGAGCTTTTGTTATCAAAGCCAATATGGCAAAAACAACGAGGGTTCCGCGGCACTTTAGTCTTTAGAGTGCCGCGGAACCCTCGTTGCCGAGAACAATGTAGATGCTTCTACACTTTGAGCTTTTGTTATCAAAGCCAATATGGCAAAAACAACGAGGGTTCCGCGGCACTTTAGTCTTTAGAGTGCCGCCGAACCCTCGTTGCCGAAAACAATGTAGATGCTTCTACACTTTGAGCTTTTGTTATCAAAGCCAATATGGCAAAAACAACGAGGGTTACACCGCGGCACTCTAAAGACTTTAGTCTTTAGAGTGCCGCGGAACCCTCGTTGCCGAAAACAATGTAGATGCTTCTACACTTTGAGCTTTTGTTATCAAAGCCAATATGGCAAAAACAACGAGGGTTCCGCGGCACTCTAAAGACTTTAGTCTTTAGAGTGCCGCGGAACCCTCGTTGCCGAAAACAATGTAGATGCTTCTACACTTTGAGCTTTTGTTATCAAAGCCAAACTGGCAAAAACAACGAGGGTTCTGCGGCAATCTAAAGACTTTAGTCTATAGAGTGCCGCGGAACCCTCGTTGCCGAAAACAATGTAGATGCTTCTACACTTTGAGCTTTTGTTATCAAAGCCAATATGGCAAAACAACGAGGGTTCCGCGGCACTCACTTTAGTCTTTAGAGTGCCGCGGAACCCTCGTTGCCGAGAACAATGTAGATGCTTCTACACTTTGAGCTTTTGTTATCAAAGCCAATATGGCAAAAACAACGAGGGTTCGCAGCACTCTAAAGACTTTAGTCTTTAGAGTGCCGCGGAACCCTCGTTGCCGAAAACAATGTAGATGCTTCTACACTTTGAGCTTTTGTTATCAAAGCCAATATGGCAAAAACAACGAGGGGTTCGGCACTCTAAAGACTTTATTCTTTAGAGTGCCGCGGAACCCTCGTTGCCGAAAATAAAGTAGATGCTTCTACACTTTGAGCTTTTGTTATCAAAGCCGATATGTCAAAAAGAACGAGGGTTCTGCAGCACTCTAAAGACTTTAGTCTTTAGAGTGCCACGGAACCCTCGTTTCCGAAAACAATGTAGATGCTTCTACACTTTGAGCTTTTGTTATCAAAGCCAATATGGCAAAAACAACGAGGGTTCCGCGGCACTTTAGTCTTTAGAGTGCCGCGGAACCCTCGTTGCCGAAAACAATGTAGATGCTTCTACACTTTGAGCTTTTGTTATCAAAGCCAATATGGCAAAAACAACGAGGGTTCCGCGGCACTCTAAAGACTTTAGTCTTTAGAGTGCCGCGGAACCCTCGTTGCCGAGAACAATGTAGATGCTTCTACACTTTGAGCTTTTGTTATCAAAGCCAATATGGCAAAAACAACGAGGGTTCCGCGGCACTTTAGTCTTTAGAGTGCCGCGGAACCCTCGTTGCCGAAAACAATGTAGATGCTTCTACACTTTGAGCTTTTGTTATCAAAGCCAATATGGCAAAAACAACGAGGGTTCCGCGGCACTCTAAAGACTTTAGTCTTTAGAGTGCCGCGGAACCCTGGTTGCCGAAAACAATGTAGATGCTTCTACACTTTGAGCTTTTGTTATCAAAGCCAATATGGCAAAAACAACGAGGGTTCCGCGGCACTTTAGTCTTTAGAGTGCCGGGGAACCCTCGTTGCCGAAAACAATGTAGATGCTTCTACACTTTGAGCTTTTGTTATCAAAGCCAATATGGCAAAAACAACGAGGGTTCCGCGGCACTTTAGTCTATAGAGTGTCGCGGAACCCTCGTTGCCGAAAACAATGTAGATGCTTCTACACTTTGAGCTTTTGTTATCAAAGCCAATATGGCAAAAACAACGAGGGTTCTGCGGAACTTTAGTCTTTAGAATGCCCCGGAACCCTCGTTGCCGAAAACAATGTAGATACTTCTACACTTTGAGCTTTTGTTATCAAAGCCAATATGTCAAAAAGCACGAGGGTTCCGCGGCACTTTAGTCTTTAGAGTGCCGCTGAACCCTCGTTGCCGAAAACAATGTAGATGCTTCTACACTTTGAGCTTTTATTATCAAAGCCTATATGGCAAAAACAACGAGGGTTCTGCAGCACTCTAAAGACTTTAGTCTTTAGATTGCCGCGGAACCCTCGTTGCCGAAAACAATGTAGATGCTTCTACACTTTGAGCTTTTGTTATCAAAGCCAATATGGCAAAAACATCGAGGGTTCCGCGGCACTTTATTCTTTAGAGTGCCGCGGAACCCTCGTTGCCGAAAATAAAGTAGATACTTCTACACTTTG
>NW_027132413.1:0-3932 GCF_026122565.2 Emydura macquarii macquarii
ACCCCGGGGGCCGAGACCCCGCCACTGAGCCAGGAAACACCGGGGGCCGGGCGCGCCCATAAGGCAGCAAACCTAGGTGGCCGAGAGACCGTCCCTTAGCCAGCAAATCCCGGGGGCCGAGACCCCGCCCCTGAGCCAGGAAACCCCGGGGTCCGAGACCCCGCCCATAAGGCTGCAAACCCAGGGGGCCGAGAATCCCGCCCCCGAGCCAGCTAACTCCGGGGGCCGAGACCCCGCCCCTGAGCCAGGAAACCCCGGGGGCCGAGACCCCGCCCCTGAGACTGGAAAGCCCGGGGACCGAGACCCCGCCCGTGAGCCAGGAAATCCCGGGAGCCGAGACCCCGCCCCTTAGCCTGGAAACCCCAGGGGCCGATAACCCGCCCCTAAGGCTGCAAACCCCGGCGACCGAGAACCCGCCCCTAATGCTGCAATCCCCGGGGGCCGAGATCCCGCCCCTAATGCTGCAATCCTCGGGGGCCAAGACCCCGCGCCTAAGCCCTCAAACTCTAGTGCTGATACCCCGCCCCTAAGGCTGTAAACCCCGGCAACCGAGACCCCGCCCCTAATGCTGCAATCCCACGGGGCCGAAACCCCGCTCCTAAGGCTGCAAACCCCGGCGGCCGAGACCGCGCCCATCAGGCAGCAAACCCAGGTGGCCGAGACACCGTCCCTTAGCCAGCAAACCCCGGGGGCCGAGACTCCGCCCCTGAGCTTTGAAACCCCGGGTGCTGAGTCCCCGCCCCTAAGGCTGCAAACCCCGACGATCGAGACCCCGCCCCTAATGCCGCAATCCCCGGGGGCCGAGACCCCGCCCCTAATTCTGCAATCCCCGGTGGCCGAGACCCCTCCCTGAGCCAGGAAACCCCGGGGGCCCAGACCGCGCCCATAAGGCAGCAAACCCAGGTGGCCGAGACACCGTCCCTTAGCCAGGAAACCCCGGGGGCCGAGACCCCGCCCCTAAGGCTGCAAACCCCGGCGATTGAGACCCTGCCCCTAATGCTGCAGTCCCCGGGGGCCGAGACCCCGCCCCCTAAGCCAGAAAACCGGGGGGAGACCCCGCCCCTAAGCCATCAAACCCAGGGGGCCGAGACCCTGACCCTGAGCCAGCTAACCCCGGGGGCCAATACCCCGCCCCTGAGCCAGGAAATCCCGGGAGCTGAGACCCCGCCCCTTAGCCTGGAAACCCCAGGGGCCGATAACCCGCCCCTAAGGCTGCAAACCCCGGCGACCGAGAACTTGCCCCTAATGCTGCAGTCCCCGGGGGCCGAGACCCCGCCCCCTAATGCTGCAATCCCCGGGGACCAGACCCCACCCCTAAACCCTCAAACTCAAGTGCTGAGACCCCGCCCCTAAGACTGTTAACCCCGGCGACCGAGACCCCGCCCCTAATACTGCAATCCCACGGGGCCGAGACCCCGCTCCTAAGGCTGCAAACCCCGGCGGCCGAGACCCCTCCCTGAGCCAGGAAACCCCGGGGCCGAGATCGCGCCCACCCAAGGCAGCAAACCCAGGTGGCCGAGACCCCGCCCCTGAGCCAGGAAATCACGGGGGCCGAGACCCCGCCCCTAAGGCTGCAAACCCCAGCGATCGAGACCCCGCCCCTGAGCCAGGAAACCCCGTGGGCAAGACCCCGCCCCTGAGCCAGGAAACCCCGGGGGCCGAGACCCCGCCCCTAAGCCATCAAACCCAGGGGGCCGAGACCCCGCCCCTAAGCCATCAAACTCCAGCCACAGCCCAGCACAGCTCCAGCCAGGCTCCAGCCCAGCCCAGCCTATTCCTAGCCACGCTCCATACAAGCTCAAGCCCAGTTCCAGTCCAGCCCAGCCAAGCCCAGCCCCAGCCCAGCTTTAGCCCACCTCCAGCCCCTATCAGCCAGCTCCAGCCCAGATCCATCCTAGGTCCAGCCCCGCTCCAGGCCAGCCCCAGCTCCTGCCACAGCTCCAGCCACAGCTCCTGACCTGCTCCAGCCTAGCCCCAACCCAGTCGCAGCTCCAGCCCCAGCCAAGCCCAACTCCAGCCCAGCTCCAGCCGCTCCAGCCCAGCCTAGCTGCAGCCCAGCCCAGCTCCAGCCCAGCCCCATCCCATCCCATCTCCAGCCCAGCCGAGCCCAGCCCCAGCTCCAACCCCAGTTCCAGAAATGCTCCAGCCCAGCCCCAGCCCAGCTCCAGCTTATCCCAAATCAAGCTGCAGCACAGCCCAGCTCCAGCCCAGCTCCATACACACTCCAGGGAAGCCCCAGCACAGCCCCAGCTCCAGCCCTGCTACAGCCCAGCCCCGGCCCAGCCCAGCCCATGGCCATCCCAGGCCCAGCCCAGCTCCAACCCAGCCGCAGCTCCATCTACCTCCAGCCCAACCCCATCCGAGCTCCAGCTTAGCCCAAGTCAAGCTGCAGCACAGCCCAGCTCCAGCCCAGCTCCATACCCTCTCCAGCTCCAGCCCAGATCCAGCCCAGCTCGAGCCCATCCCCAGCTCCAGCCACGCTCCATTCCAGCCCCAGCCCAGATCAAAACAAGCCCAGCCCAGCCCCAGCCCCAGCCCCATCTCTACCCCAGCAATAGCCCAGCTCAACTCCAGCCCAGCCACAGCCCAGCACAGCCCAAGCCCAGCTCCAGCCCAGCCCCAGCTCCATCCACGCTCCAGACCAGACCCAGACCAGCTCCAGACCAGTCGAGGTCCAGCCCAGCTCCAGGACAGCCCCAGCCCCGCTCCAGCCCCAGCTCCATCCACGCTCCAGCCCAGCCCGAGCATAGCTCCGGCCAAGCCCAGCTCCATCCCCAGTTCCAGCCCATCTCCAGCCCCAGCTCCAACCCCAGCTCCAGCCACGCTCCAGCCCCAGCCCCAGCCCAGCTACAGCTTATCCCAAATCAAGCCGCAGCACAGCCCAGCTCAGCCCAGCTCCATACCCTCTCCAGCTCCAGCCCAGATCCAGCCAAGCTAGAGCCCAGCCCCAGCTCAGCCACACGCTCCATTCCAGCCCCAGCCCAGCTCAACACAACCCAGCCCAGCCCCAGCCCAGTCCATCTCTAGCCCAGCCACGGCCCAGCTCAGCTCCAGCACAGCCACCCAGCCCAGCTGCAGCTCCATCCCACGCTCAGACCAGACCTAGCCCAGCTCCAGCCCACCCCAGCCCAGCCCAGGTCCAGCCCGAGCTCAGCCAAATCAGCTCAGTCCCAAAGCCCATCTCCAGTTCCGGCCCCAGCCCAGCCCAGGTCCAGCCATAGTTCCAGCCGAGCCACAGCCAAGCCTGAGCCCTGGCCCATCTGCAGCGCAGGTGCATCAAAGCCCCGCTCCAGCCACGATCCAGTCCAGCCCACCTCCAGCCCCGCTAAAGAACAGCCCCAACCCAGCCCCCATCCCAGCCCATCTCCAGCCCAGCCCAGCCCCAGTTCTGCTCCATTGCCGCTCCAGCTCAACTCCAGCCCATCCCAGCTCCAGCCCCAGCTCCTCCCAGCTCCAGCCCAGCCCTAGCTGCAGCCCAGCCCAGCCCAGCTCCAGCCCAGCCCCAGCCCATCCCGTCTCCAGCCCAGCTCCAGCCCAGCCATAGCCGAGCCCAGCCCCAGCTCCAACCCCAGCTCCAGAAACGCTCCAGCCCAGACCCAGCCCAGCTCCAGCTTAGCCCAAGTCAAGCCGCAGCACAGCCCAGTTCGAGCCTAGCTCCAGCCCCGCTCCAGCTCCAGCCCCAGCCCCAGCCCAGCACAGCTCCACCCCAGCTCCAGCTCAGCCTATGTCCAGCCCAGCTCCAGCTCAACCCAGCGCCAGCGACGCCCCAGCCCATCCCAGCTCAAGCCCCACCTCTAGCCCACCTCCAGCCAAGCCCAAGCCCAGCCCAGCTCCAGCCCAGCCTAGCCCAGCTCCAGCTTATCCCAAATCAAGCCGCAGCACAGCCCAGCTCCAGCCGAGCTCCTGCTCCGCTACAGCCCAGCTCCAGTCAC
>NW_027132414.1:0-39926 GCF_026122565.2 Emydura macquarii macquarii
ACTTATCCATTCCCATTCGGGTCTATGGATTCTGTTATATTAGATAGTTTTCTTGTTTGATGTAATTGTTAATTATATTTGATATCGCAAGTATGACAGCAGCTTTCGCATTATTCTTTTATTTTTGTTTTACACTTTGTTTTGTTCCTGTTTTTGGGTGTTAACTCCCCTGTTTTTCAGGGTTATTCTGATTTTCGGCCATTTGCGTTGTAAAAGGTTTTTAAACAAAAGCATCTTTTTTCTCTCCTGCCCTTGGAGCTGAGAACCATTCTCTCAGCAATTACTTCCTTGACGTCTTATCTCAGCAGACTCAAACTGCATTCACTCCTCATTCATACTTACTAAAAATCATGACATTCTTACCCCATTACATTAGTACATTATCTTATGCTTACTTACTCACATAATAAAGTCCTTATACATATACCAATTCTATTAATGCCAATATTACTAAAAAGGAATTAAGGCATTTGTTTTATCCTCTCATTGCCCCATAATTTACATATCAACCACATTCCTGATACACATTGGGCACTTTCCTTCACTTGTAAATTATCACACTGAGATTTCAGGATGTTCCCAAACGTTCATAAGTAGATCTTCACAAACAGGACCCCAATGTGTCATAAATGTGAAATCACAAGATGTTTAGGCAGGATGTTCCCACCCATATGTTCAAGCCGTCACTTCTCATAGTGGAGCCGGGGGTGGCATGAACAAACAATCAATGTGTCCGGAACATCCCTATCTACAACGCCTGGTTTTGTTCTTTCTTAGTGAGGGTTAACGTTTAAAATTCAAATATGTATCCATGGTCCAGGCCTGCTCTGGTTCAGGCCTACATCACAATGCTGGGGCCTACAGCATCCGGGCAAGAAGGTGCCATAGATGAGATGCCTCCTGCCGGCTCAGCCGTGGCTGGAGCAGAGTCGAGGGTCCCTGGCTGTGTCTGTGCCGGGCGATACGGCCCCTTCTGGCCCCCTGCAGCAGAAGCCAAAGCAGGAATTGACTCACCTGGAGACCAGCTGCCGGGGGCTCAGTCCTGCCCCCATAATCCAGGGTGTGTGGGAAGGCAACAACAAGGACCCCAGACATGACCCCTATATCCAGATGGGGCTCAGCACGGACCCCAGGGAACTCGTGATGGTGAGAAGGCTCGGGGGGACATTAGGGGGCGCGGCACTGCAGAGGGTTGGGTGGGGGGCTCAGAGAGCAGCACAGTGCACAGGCTGGGGAGATGTGCTGTGGGTAGTGGGGGCTCAGTCGGGGGTGCTGTGGTGCAGGGGGCAGGTGTGGGAAGCAAGTAGGGGCACTAGGGGGCAGTGTGCCGGGGGCAGATGTGGGGGGCAGAAGGGGCACTAGGGGTGCTCTGTAGGGGCATCACTCACTTTTCCTCCTCCTCAGGTAGCAGCCCAGGGCCCCGGCTCCCAGCACAGAGAGGAAGGTGCCAGCCACGATCGCCAGGAGACCTGCCAGGGCTGTGACCTGGGAATCTGGAAATGCCCCGAGACAGACTGAGCCATGGGGCCCCCAAAGCCCCTGTGCCCCTCCCCTCCCATGGGTCCCCAATGGGCCTGGGCTAGCAACCCCCTTCCCCTACTCGGGCTGGCCCTCCTGCCACCCGTGTTTCTGCCTTGCAGATACAAACCCCCCTCTGCCTCCCCTCACCTCTGAGCCCCCCAAGCCTCTGTCTCCCTCTCCCCCAGTGCCTCTCTCTGTCTACCCATCCCCTGGTGCCCCCCAAACACCTCCTCTGCATTTCCCTCCTCCCTCTTCCTCCCACCCCTTGTGCCCATCTCCCCCCACTGATCCCCCAACCCTACCCCCCCAGTACTCACCCCAGGACACCCTCAGGGGGCGTCCCCCAGGCTGCTGTGTCTCACCACACACACGTGCTCCGTGGGGCCGACCCCCTCCTGCCCCAGCTCGATGGACACCCGGACCTGGAAGGTGGGGTCCGCGTTGGGCTGGATCCCGCTGGTCACCTGCTCCCCCTGGGCCCCCCGGCCTCCCCGCTCCCAGGTCACCTCGATGTCGCGGGGGTAGAAGCCCGTCACGTGGCAGACGAGGCGGGGCGGCTGGTCCTGGGTCCCTGGGACGAGGGCCACGCGCGCTGCGGGCCGGGCTGTGGGGAAGGCGAGAAGGGGTCGTGAGTCACAGGGATTGGCAGAGCAGGGGCTGCGGGTCAGGAGTGAGGGGCACCGGCCAAGCTGTCACCTGTCTTCTGAGCCGTGAAAGGGGTGGTATTCTCGATCAAGAACCTGCAACGCTGGGTCGTGTAGCGTGCCATCACAGTGAAAGCCTCCCCTTGGTGGTTCCAGCGCTCGGCCACGCGCCAGGCGGCCGGGTGCACCGAGAACCAGCGGTTCTGGTCGGCCCGGTACTGCAGCACGTCCTCCCCGTTGAGGGAATATCTGGCAGTGATTTGGATGACTCCGGTATCATCGTCCACCTCACAGCTGTGCAGGATCTGCAGGTAGTACGACTCTGGGGGCAGAGGGGCTGTGTCAGCCACCATCCCCCACTCCCTGTCCCCTGTCCCCCACTCTGAGCTCTAGGTATGAGGGAAATCACTGCCCTCCAGTGTCCCCTGCCCAGCCCCAGCTTCCTCCCACCTCCTTTATGCTGCCCACCCCGTCCATCCCCTGAGCTGGGGGACAGGGACTCACCTGGTTTTGGGGAGCTGGCGTTCATCTGCCGCACCAGGCCCTGGTACTCAGCCTGAACCCAGGAGTCCCAGGCCAGGCACCAGGTGCTGCGCTCTCTCCAGAATTGGTGGCTGTCCTGGTCGGCTGGGGTGTAGCCGTTGCGGGGAGCCAGCCTGCCGGTGCTGCTGTCGTAGGCTGAGAGCACCAGGTCGTTCTTACTCACGACAGTCAAATGCTTGGGCAGGCCGGGGGCTGCCTGCGGGGAGATGAGCTGGAAACGGAAGAGACGATGAACTCCTGCAGGAAGGAGATAGACCAGATGGGAATGGGACCCAGGCATCCGGGACAGCAACTCAAAGGTGCCGTGCAGCGCCCAGCTCTGTGGGAAAATGCTGGGATGGGGAATGGGACCCAGGCAGCCGGGAGACCAGGGGTCACTTACCAGCCAAGGCGAGGGAGCAGAGAGACAGGAGCCAGAAGGAGACCGAGACAGGTTTGGTCCAAGAAGCCATTGCCCTGGAAGGGATGGGACGGCTGGTCTAGGGGGCAGGGTCTGGGGACAGGCCCGAGAGAGCTGGAAGGGGCATGGCCGCCCCTATCTGCGCTGAGCTGCTCTGACAGGAAACATGAGAGGAGAAACCAAAACCCACAAGCGGAGAAAAATCCAATACACACAAATCAACCCTCTCTTCCCTGCCCGGCTCGCTGCATTGCAGGAAGCCTCTTTCCCCAGCAGCGCAACAAAGATCCAATAATCTGCTGGCTCCAAGATGTCTCTGTTATAACACACGCTTCCTTTATGGGGAGGTTTTTCTCTGAGCACAGAAGAGTAATCCTGAGCCTCTCCGAACCCCAGTCGTTGTTACAGCCGGCCAGGACTTTCCAGAGACACGGGACTTAGTGGGTGGTGGGTTTTCACCGTCTTAGTAATGCTGCTGGAGCCATTCCAGCTGCTCAGTGCTTCTGGCCCGGAAGCTGTGGTGTTATCAGCATAGGCTGGGCCTGCCAGTTACCCCGTGTTACCAGGGAGGGCCCTTATTGATATAGAAAATGGCCTGTCCTGTACTTAGGCAGTTCAGGGCACCACTATCCCGTATTCCAACAGCCGGGGCCAGTTCTTATGGGTGCATCTCTCCACTCCCTGGCCCTTCGGTGCTGCGCAGGGAAAGGAGCCAGGGAGACGCTTTGTATTAATGTGCAGCTTTAACTGTGTAAATGGTGATGGGGGGGGGAAAGGGGATGTTTTCAATCTTTGTCAATTCTGGGCACACAGCCAAGGCAGCGATAAGATCTGCCTTGTTTTCAAATAGATGACAACGTCCCGCAACAGCGGTTTTCAGTTCGGTTTTAGCTACAAACGAAGTGAGTTATAAGAATTTGCCACCCTTAAACTGTACTAACGCCCCCGACCCCATCCAAATGCTGAAACTGAAATAAGTTTTCGGTTTCTGTAATTGTGGTTTCATGAAGCAATGTCTGATCCTGCATGGAACTGGTTCATAACAGAGAGGGATTGTGTTGTGCTAACGAGGCTAACAAATTTACCGAATTGTGAGTTTAATTGTAAGGAGTGAAACGTCCTGATAACCTATAATAACAAATGTTGGTGGGAAAGGTGCAAGGAAACCAGACACAGATACTGGATTGGTCTAAACCAAAAAGGCCGCTTTGATATAAACCATGGACTGTGCTGAAAACAGGCTTGTTAAAAGCAGATGACATGGAGCTGGAATTTGGAGTGGGGCTGGAACATGGAGCCAAAATTGGTGCGTCCGAACTTAGGCGTAATTGTTGAACAACAAAATCAGGGGCTGGGCCGTTCCACTCATCACTGCCCTTTTGGGGTCCTTCAAGAAGAGATTTTGTGAGAAAAGGCTAAAGAAGAGAAAGAAGAACAGATGGAGGTTACTGGAGGAAACATCAACGCCATGCCTGCCACCCCCACCCCCTCCCCCCATCTCCTGGGACCCTGGGCCTTCACCATCCTGATCCTGAGAGATGCCCTGAGATCAGACCAGACCAGAGAGCGGGAGGCAGGTGACATCGCCACCCCACCAAGCTTCAGCTGAATCCCAAACACGACCTGGGATGAAATGGGGTCTGACTTTAGCAACTACAACAACAGCTCCAGCATATCTCAGCTAACTTCCCTTTTCCCCAGAAGCGTGGTTAGTGCCATCTTTGATAGTGTCCAAGAGTCCGTCAGACAAAGGGGTTTTTCCTTCTGAAAACCTTCTCCAGCTGAAGGGAAAGGGAACACGTCCCCGTCTCCCTGCTCCTACTCAATATCCTCCATGGACGGTGATAGGAGGTAGCTCAGGGGACCTAGACTTTGGTCAGGTTGTGCTGCTGGGAAGCAAGGCAGCAGATTTTGGTTTCCCTGCCGATCCAGTGGTGGGACCACCCACCACTAACAGGGCCCAGGGTTTGGACCCGGTGGAGTAGGGTGGGCCCGGGTTCCCCTACCCCCTTCTCTGCCAATCCCACAGCAGGGACTGGCGACCCACTCACCTAAGGCCCAAAAGTCTGTCCCCAGAGTGTTGGTTGCTCTCTGCCCTACCCAGGAGGCTCTGGGCTAAAGACTGCACATTGCTTTGCTCCACTCAGAGTGCCAGGAACCGGACGGGCACTGTCGACTGTGATGAGACAGAGTGGACCCTTTCTGAGCCCCCATGGGGAGGTGTTTTGGAGTGCAGGGGGCCCTTTGTCCTCGCTAGCCATGTCAGGACGGGACCTGATGGCCGGGAGCTGGAGCTGGCAAAGGTAGGGATGGGTTTGATTTGCATATGTTGAACATGGAGCCGGGGAACAGCTGACCTGGGTCGGGAGTGGAGCCTCCATCATGGGGAGACTTTCCCTGGACCCCCGCCCTAGTGTCACCACGGTGTGGGGCTGGAGACCAGAGTTGCACGGTGGGGTTCTGGGATCTGGGGTGCCCAGGGCATGTCTGGGTATGGGACTCCCCACAGGAGCCCAGCCTCCCTGGGTATCTCCTACTACAGCCTAGGGTGACCCTACATTGGTTTTGGCCAGGACAGGCCCCTTTTAAGCCCTGACACAGACATCCCAGATTGCTTGGCCATACTGGCCTTTTGTGCAAAAAGGGGCTGGGGAGGTGACAGCAGGTCTGGGGCAAGCCCCATGTGGCGGAGGAGGGAGAGGTGCTTGGGCTCTGTGCGGGGGGGAGAATACGGTCATCCCACCACAGCTAGGTTCCGGCTTCCAGCTTGGCCATGGGCAGGGCCTCTGCGGGAAGAGGAGGAGCAAGGAACGAAAGCACAGGCCCGTTGTTCCCGTGGTACTCACAAATTGGCCTCTGGGCCCATGTGTTAATCAGCCCATGGTTCGAGCTCTGCCTAGCACGGGCCAGAGAATCCCCCCCAGGGTTCCTGTCTCAGCCCAGGAGTTAAACCTCTCCGCACTGGACTTGGCTGAGTGTTTCCATTGAAAACATTGTCCCAAAGGGAAAAAACCCACCCTTGTCTCCGCAGACATCACAACGCCCAGGCCCTTCCCGGCTCCTGCCTGCTTTGCTTCTTTTGTCTCAATTTTTACCCTTCTATAAATCCCCAACCAATGAAAAAACCAAGGAAATGCAACCCCAACAACTTGGTGAATGCTGAAAAATTTATTCTTTATTTATGCTTGACAAATTCTTTGCGTTTCAGTAGCAGATTAAACACCCCCCTCCCCCCCCCCCAACGATCCCAAAGCAGAATTCAGGCTGCAGTTATCATGAGAGACGACATAGAGAACAGGTCATGAAATCATCTGCCTTGGTAATGAGATTGAAAGAGAAGCTGAGGCATGGGAAACAGACGAGTGTTGTTTGCAAACTCAGAGGTGGGCAGTGGGAAGTGGCAAGTACGGATTTAAAGGGACTGGTTTCATCCCATCGATTTGCACGAGGCCAACGCAAGACAACCTGAGAATCTCTCACTCCTACACACACCTATAAAATTCCCACTGGCACCTCATTGCACCTTCAGGGACCTCAATATCTTCAAAAAGAGGCCCCGTGTCCACTCCATTTAGAGGAACTATATGCGATAGTGTTTGTTTTCTTTCAAACTGATTGTTGGTCCCTAGAAGTGATAGGAATTGTCTGGCCCAAGAAGAGAAATGAATTATTGAAAGGCAGAAGCACCTGACGTGAGTGTGACTGCAAAACTTTAAAAGCAGTTGCTTGAAAAAAAGGGGGACCCAGTTCATATGCCGGGTTAATCCAGTAATTCCGTGTTTGAATGACTAACAGACAGAGCCTCCTATAAGCAAAGAAGGAAAGAAAATGTTGATGCATGAATGCCATCTACTGGGTAATGATGGAAGCAGCAGAGAAAGTAACAGTTAGGAAATCTCAGAGCTAGTGGCAAGGGGCCAATAGAAAATGAGAGGATTGTTGTCCTCTAGTGACTCCCAAAACAGGGTGTGTAAACTGTGGCCAGCGCGGGGAACCACACCGTTAACCAAAGCCACCAATCAAAATGAAGAATGTAGAAGTGGGACCAGACAAGCCATGAGGCCTGTTCATGCCTATCCCAGCGTTTTGTGAGAAGTAGTGAAAGTGCATTTGGAGGGACAGTTTTGAGGTAAAATAGGATTGTTTTGGCAAAAGGAAAATGTTTACAGAAAGTGTCGGTTTCCCTCAAACACTGTCACTGTTTCGTCCGAAAACCTGGAAACATTTAGCTAAAAATAAACCATTATTCACTGCTCAGCAAATATATTTTTGTTTGTTTTCCTTGGCTGTTGGCTGATATTTTTCAGTTTTTGACACATTTCCCGCCCACACTTTTCGGTTTACAACTATAGGAGGTTTTGTTGTCTTTGAACCAATTTCTGTTTTGATTTTTCAATACAAACTCTACATTTTCTGTGGGAAAATCAAGCACCATTTTCTAACCAGCTGTAAAAATATGAATAGGAAGGACAGGACAGTTAATTAAATCATTTACATAGCAAAGGAGGTTTCAAACAGAAAGCAAAACAGCAGGAGACAAAGCTGGGAGAGGGTGGAGAAATTTTGGGGAGCAAATGGAAAAATCTGAAGTGTCACAACTGGACCAGAGAACCTCACATACACACACATCAACAATAGCATCATGGTGCTGGCGTTCTCCATCCTCACGGAAGAACAGGGGACCGGAGGCAGCGGGATGCGGTCGGGCGGGTTGTTTTTTTTGATGAGCTGGACATCCCTGTAGAACAAGACGCACTCCTGGCCTTTGCCAAGGTGGTACTGCCAGATGTACAGGTTCTTTTGTGGCTCTGGGTTCACCTGGATTGACTCCTCTTCTTCTCGGGCTTCGTTCCAGTCCTTCTGCTCCATACAGACGCTTCTCCCGCCGTACTGGGCATTCAGGGAGAACTGGGACTGGGTAATGAGCTTGGTGAGGGCTCCAGCCCCGGTGGTCATCTCAACGGAGATGCTCCAGTTGTGTTGATGCTGGACATCTGCTGATTGGCGTAGCCCACCTTGCAGGTGACCTTCTTGGCCTAGGAGACAGGAGAATCAGAGTCATTGTGCAGGGTCGTGACGCACTCCCAGCCACTGGTGGAGGTGCCCTTGGTGAGGGTCATCCCGCTGGGGAAGAAGTTCCACACATCAGGGTGGATGGAGATGGAGACTAAGGGGGTGGTATTAATGCCTTGACGTAGCACTGAACCCCCCATTTCTCATCCACCTCGTCCACCTGCAGAGGAAGGCGAAAACCCGCCAGCGTCTCTGCCAATCTAATCTAGGGGGAAATTCCTTCCCGACCCCAAATCTGGTTGTCAGTTAGACCCTGAACATGTAGGCAAGACCCACCAGCCAGACACCGGTGAAAGAATTCTTTGTCATATCCCAGAGCCCTCCCCATCTGGTGTCCCAGCACCGGCTTTGGAGATATTTGCAACTGTTCGTTGCCGATGGGCCACAGGCCATTGTAGGCGTCTCCCACCATCCCCTCTTCTCCATAGACTTACCCAGCTCAGTCGAGAAGCCTGTGAGCTGTTTTGCCCCCTCTGCTCACCCGGGGAGGCTGTTCCAGAACTTCCCTCATCTGATGGCTAGTAACCTGTGTCTCATTTCAAGCCCACACTTCCTGATGGCCAGTTTAGAGCCATTTCTTCTTGTGTCCACATTGGCGCTGAACTTCAGTAACTCCTCTCCCTCCTCTGATGTGTTTATAGACAGAATCATCTCTCCCTCCCTCCAACCCCCTTCTCTGGGTTAGGCTAAGCAAGCCAAGCTCTTTGAGTCTCCTCTCACCAGGCAGGTTTTCCATTCCTCGGATCATCTGCACCTTTTCCAGTTAAAATTCATTTTTCTTAAATATGGGAGACCAGATCTGCACAGAGTATTCCAGCTCAGGTCTCACCAGGGCCTGGTATAACGGTGCCACCACTTCCCCATCGCCCATGGTAACACGGAGTGCTGCTGAATTGAAGTTGCTATGTAACCACGAGGGGTTAGTGGAGACGGAAGCAGACAAGGGGCTAGGCGGTGAGAAGGGAACAATTTCCCAAGCAGTGCGGCGGAGTCCGAGATGTTTCTGCAGAAGATCTGCCCTAGCAATGATTGGGGGGCAGTTCCCTGGCCAGAGGTGGGACGGGAAGATCACACAGGTGTCTTCTGCCCGTGGAGGCTCTGAATTTGAATAAAGGCCCTCTGAGAAGATGAGGGATGACAGACAGACAGACTCTGCGGGGCCATTTATAAGAAACTGGGCCAGGGCTCCGGGGCTGGGGAAGCCTTAAAGCTATCTATGCACCCAGCCTGGGTCATTGCAGAGGGCAAAATACACCCGCTGCCTGTCATTTCATCTCTGACAATCGTGCTTGGGGCAGACCCAAAATACCTCCCATTTTTAATAGAAATAACATTAAAAAATGGCAGTCGCAACCTACTAGGCTTCAGGTCTTGTTAGTCGCTTCTTCCTCTGTGTTGTGCTCCTTGGGCATCCCCGGATGGACCCTCTGGGCATGGCCACAGGATGCCCACAGGGTGCTCCACCTACGTAGGCTGTTCTGTGGCTGGCGGCAAAACTACGGTCTGCTGAGGGGTCTACGTCGGCGAGTGCAGGATCTGCTCTGCTGGTGACCTGTGCCACCAGCGCTATGAGCCGTCCTGGCTCAGGAGATGGTCATGCAGGACTCTGGGATGGATGCAGTGCCCGGTACTTAGTGCAATTGCTCATGCTAGGGGCAGGTATCTGCATCCTCCCCCTTGCAGTCCTTGATCTCCTCCCAGCCCAGTGAGCTGCCCGGTGGATCCAGCCTCCTTGCTGAGTTTTCTGTATGTGACCAAGGAGGCCACTTCTGCCTGATGGGAGGTGAGCGGGAAGGTGGGAGACAGACAGTCTGGGGGAGACACAGGCCCAGAACATTGTGGGATCGCTTTGGTGGACAAGCCAAACATGAGCCTGGCAAGAAAGCTGGAGTCACATCATCTCTGCAAAGAGATCAGGCTATGTCCTGCACTCTAGGAGGACATGGGCTCTGATAAACCAGTGTGGTGCGGCAGGCAGCTGGTGCCTGGGGTGGAGAGTGGTTGGCGTATGTCAGGGGGCTTTGTGGGTGGACAATTTGGGCTCAAACATGTGTCAGGTCCTGGGCGTACACTGCAGTGTAGACACACTCTGTGTGCGCTTGGACAAGCCACCTCCCATCTCTGGGCTTCAGTCGCATCCTCTTCTATGTGGGGTTAAGATAACACTGCCCTTGTCGCTATAGGGCCTGATCTGCAGCCAGGGGAAAGAGGCCAGTTGGTTTCAGAGGGGTCATGAAGGGGCCCTGGGCTTGCCAAGGCAGCCAGTGTGGGCTAGAGCAAAGGGAAGTGGGCTGGGATCCCTCCCGGTTTGACAGCGAACCATTGAGAACTACACTTTGAGTACGGTCCTTTGACCAGTTGTTCACTCCCCTTAATTTCATGCAGACCACATTTGCCTACTTTGCTTATGTCAAGAGGGGCTGGTTCAAAAGCCTTCCTGAAATCAAGATACATCACGTCTTTTCTCTAGTCTCTTGATCTGTTCTTTTTCATCTGTTCTTTCCTTTCCTGCTAGATTTTCCCACAAAATCTCTATCTTTAAGGACACAAAAAGGGCTGTGACGGGTGGAACAGCCCATTGCCTCGTTAGTTTGTCCACCAATTAGGCCTAATTCCAGACACACCAATTGCAGCTCATCTGTTTTTAACAAGTATGGTTTCAGCACAGTCTCTTACATGATTTCAGTGATGATAGATCAAAACGGCTGAAAATACCACAGCTGTGTGCCCGACACGATAGCACACCGCAGGTGTGAGTTCAGCACAGTCCCTTACATGGTTTAAGTGATCACATCAAAACAGCTGAAAATACCGCAGCTGTCTGTTCACCAACACGCCAGCGCGTGCGTGAGTGTGAGAGAGAGAGTTTGAGTAAGGTAAGACTGAGGCGACATGCAAGGCATATTAAATAACGGAAGATCGGGGCGACTGATCCTACTACACGCCCGGAAATAAACAAGCTCACATCAGGAACTGCACATTCGGTGATAACTGTCTAAACCATACTGGCGACAAAGACCGGCTGGATGCTGATAAAGCCAACGTCCGTTAGCTGTCAGCGATGTTGTCAATCTTATCCATGTGTGTTATCTCTGGAGATACTATCAGTGGCTGTTGAAGGGGGGGTCCCAGAGTTGCCGTGCGGTTGGGGGTTGGGGCAGCAGTGGGTTTGCCTCGAGGGGGGCGGCCAGTTTGGGGGTTTCTTTGCATTTCAAAGGCCTAGGGGACAGCTTCCCCTTGCCGCTTGCTAAAGGGGAGAGGAAGGGCTTGTGGCACTGTAATAACTCCCCTGCGGGTGGCCAGCACAGAGAAGCTCAGTAAGGGCTGATGTGAACAGTCGGTGCCTAGACAGGAAATGCAGGTCTGGGCAGCCTGTGGGTTAGAGCCGGGGGGGCCTGGAGCCAGGACTCCTGGGTTCTGTCTCCGGCTCTGGGAGGGGAGTGCGGTCTAGTTGTTTGAGCAGGGGACTGGGCATCAGAACTCCTGGTTTCCTTTTCCAATTCTACCGCACTCTGAGCCAGTGACGTTGGGTGAGTCACTTTTTCTCATTGTGCTCTGGGTCTGGGCAGAGCCTGGTACAACAGTAATCTGATCTCAGGCAGGGGAGGGTTATACCAGGTTGCTGGATCGGGGGTCAGAAGTAACTCATTCTCTTGGGGGCTCTGCCAGGGGAGATCATCGGAGGACGGGAAGCCCGGCCTCACTCCAGACCCTACATGGCCTTTGTAAACATTACTACAGGAAGAGGAGGAGGAGGCAGGTGTGGAGGTTTCCTGATCCGGGAGGATGTGGTGGTTACGGCAGCTCATTGTAACTGCAACTGGTGGTAAGAAATGCAAGATCCCCTCCCCCTACCTGCCTTTCCCCTGCCCTGGGGCCAGGTCAAAGCCGTGCCCCCCTAGAGGGGAGAGACCCTGGTGCACGGGCCTCTGTGCATGGACCCTGAGAGCAAGACAGCTGTTAGACCCGCCCACTTTAACAAGGTTAATGGCCCACGAATATATCCACAGTCTGCAGCACCTGCTCCCCTTGTATCTCACAGCACCATCTCCGTGCTGCTGGGCGCCCACAACGTCTCCAAAGAGGAGCACAGAAGGCAGAAGATCCCGATACATCGCCGAATCCAACACCCAGACTACAATGACGAGACGGTGGACAATGACATCATGCTGCTGCAGGTACCGCCCCCATCCCATCACCCCGCCCCCCAGTGACCTCACACTGCCGCAGGCCCCGCCCCATCCCATCCTCCCACCCCCATGACAACACAGTCCTGCAGGTACCGTCCCCATCCCATCACCCCACCCCCAATGACCTCACACTGCTACAGGTACTGCCCCCATCCCATTCCCCCACCCCCAGTGGGTGTATGGCACCAGGGTGTTGCACAGTCGTCATGGGGATGCCCCACTTGGTCCTGTCTGGCCCCATCCCCCCAGGGCAGACCCATCCCCCAAGAGGAATTTGATTTCCCGTGTCTCTCTCTCTCCCCCATCACAGCTGAGGCAGAAGGCCAAGCTGACCTGAACCATGGACACCATCCCACTGCCCAAGTGAAAGGTGAAGGAGGGGACTGTGTGCAGCGTGGCCAGCTGGGGACGGACAAGGAACAAGTCCAACTCTCAGCCCTCCCCGACCCTGCAGGAGGTGAAACTGAAGGTCATGGGCAAGGACGTGTGCCTGTCTCGGCCCTATCTGCACTACTCCCCACCCAGGATGCTGTGTGTGCGGAACCCCCGGGAGAAGAAGGCGTCATTCCGGGTGAGCGTGGGACAGGGGCACGCGGCACCCAGAGCGAGGTGCTGCTAGGACAGGAGACTGATGGGGCTGGGCAGAATGGGGGGAGTCCGGATCCATGGTGAGCCAGGCACATCCTGGGAAGCAGGGACTGGAAATCGCCAGATCCTAGGAATCTGGGATGGCGGCTAAAAGTTGGAGAGCCTAGAAATCAAGGAGGGTAGCTAGAAATCAGGAACAACCAGGCAGAGCTTTGAGATGAGGAACAGATCCCAGTCATTTGGGACAGGAGCTGGCTGGGTCACAGAAAACACGGACAGATATTAGCTGGAGGTTCAACAGGGAGAGGAAATCAGGGACAAGAATCAACCACATCCTGGAAGTCAGGGATGGATTTTAATAATCAGGGCCAGATCCTTGAAATGAGGGTTGGGAATCAGCTGGATCCTAGGAATCAGAGAGGGGAATTGGCTGAATCAAGAACTCAGGAGTGGATCTGAGAAATCAGCATGAGATCCTGGAACTCAAGGGCAGGAGTCAGCCAGATGCTAGAAATCTGGGTTAGGAATCAGGGATTGGAACTGAGCAGCTTAAAGAAGTCCGGGATGGTGGCTAGAAATCAGGGACCAGAACTGGCCAATCCTAGAAATCAGGAACA
Source organism: Emydura macquarii macquarii (assembly GCF_026122565.2). Lineage (NCBI taxonomy): Eukaryota > Metazoa > Chordata > Testudines > Chelidae > Emydura > Emydura macquarii. The sequence continues at coordinate 13,577 of NW_027132414.1, forward strand.
GGAGCTGGCTGGGTCCCTGGACTGTGGGGTGGGAATCCCGGGCGGGTCCCAATAACGACTTGACCGTGAGTCCCCAGGAAGAGGGATACAGAGCTGGATTTCAGGAACGTGAGTACAGCACGCAGCCCACCCCCCTTGGCTTGGACAGGTGTAACGGTGCCCTTGGTATTTTCTTCTCAGGGCGACTCTGGGGGCTCCCTGGTCTGTGACGGGAAGGCCCAGGGCATCGTCTCGTATGGCAGAACTGACGGGTCAGCACCCAGGGTGTTCACCAGTGTCTACAAATACGTCTCCTGGATCAAGAAAACTCTGCGCAAGCTGAAACCTTAGAGGGGAGCATCCATCTCCTCTAGCATGACTGGAGCGATAGTCAGGCATTGCAGAAGGATGGATGGATGGATGGACGTGGCAGATAAGAAGACAGACACCTGAATATTGTAGAAGGAAAGATGGACAGAGAGCTATCGATGTTCCAGAGAAATGAACAAACAACCAGTCGAGCCGAGACCTCCCTCCAGTCAGAACCAACCTTGTTCCACCACCCGCCTTCCCCACCATGTTTGTTGGGCCATTCCACGCCCTGCCTTGTCTGACCCCAAATAAAGTCACACAATTAACGCATCACCTTCCCAGGCCCTGAATGACCCTGCGGAGCCACGAAACCAGTAGCAGCCACTGCAGCGGCTGGGCTGAACCAGGTGGGAGAGGATGAGTGGGCTTGTGAGTCATGCCCTGGGGCCCAGGACCCCCCCAGGGTTCAATTCCCAGCTCTGCCACTGGGCCTGGGGTCTGCAAATCGGTCTAGGAGTTAGATGCCCAAATCCCACCGTGTGTCTGTGAATATCCAGTTCTCGCTGGGCCTCTTTCTCCATCCGGACAAGGGGGCATAAGAATCTGTTGTGCGTCTGTCTCACCTACAAATGCTCTTTGGGGCAGGGACTGGATCTCACACTGGGATTGCCTGGACCCCTTTGGACTCTAGAGGTCCACTGTCTTGGGGCACACCCATTTTGGGGGGTCTTCTCATTGAAAGCCTCTCACCTCCCCTGTATTTAGTCACCCCAGTGGGGGCCCCCTGTTTCCGGATCCCACAGCCCATCTTTGGGGGAAAGATCACCCCCTCTGACACCTGGGACTTTTCCCTTACCCCCCTGCCCAGCTATACCCCGGGCTCCCCCTCTCTGGGAGGAGTCACCTTGAATTCAGTCCACCTCCTCCATTCTCACATCTCTACCCCAGCACCTCACGGGGGACAACGAGGAGAGAGCCAGCAATGACCGCCAGGGAACCCACTGGGCCTGTGGCCTCGGAATCTGGAAATGCCCTGAGAAAGACTGAACCATGGGCCCCCAGAAACCCTGTGCCCCTCCCCTCCCATGGGTCTATACCTGGGCTAGCATCTTCCCTCTCCTGGTCGGGCTGCCCCCTCTTCCACCTGTGTGTCTGTCCCGCAGCTAGACACCCCGTTCTTTGCTTCCCCTCCCTTGAGCCCCCAGTGGCCCCCTCTCTTCCTCCCCACATGGCAGGTGGCTGGGTGCATGGAGAACCATCAGTTCTGGTTGGCCCGGTACTGCAGCACGTCCTGCCCATCGAGGGAATATCTGGTGGTGGCTCGCGCCGCTCCGGTGCCATCTTCCAACTCACAGCTCTGCAGGATCTGCAGGTAGTAGGGCACTGGGGGCAGAGGGGCTGCGTCAGCCACTCAGCAGCTGAGCACGGAGCTGCCCCAGTGAGGTGAAGTTCTTCCATGTATGGAATCCGGGAGTCCTGACTCCCAGCCTCGCCGCTGGACCCTACTCCTCTCGCAGAGCTCAGGATAGAACCAGGAGTGCGGCAACCCAGCGCCCCTCTGCTCTAACCACTGGATATCACTCCCTTCCCCTCTCTGAGATAGAACCCAGGGGTCCTGGCTTCCAGCCCCATTGCCTCGTTCTAAGCACTAAGTACAAGGGAAATCACCCCCTCTGGTGTCCCATCCCCCATCTTCCCCCAACTTCCTTTCAGCCGCCTGCCCGTCCCCTCGCTGACCGCAAGGGCTCAGCTGCTCACCCGCCCAGAGGGAGCTGATGTTCATCTCCTGCACCAGGCCCTGGTACTCGATCTCCACCCAGGAATCCCAGACCAGGCACCGAGTGCTGCGCGCTCTCCAGAACTGGTGGCCGTCCTGGTCGGCCGGGGTGTAGCCATTGCAGGGAGTCATCTTCCTGGTGCTCCTGTCGTAGGCTGAGAACACCAGGTTGTTCATCAAATGCTTGGGCAGGTTGGGGGCCGCCCAGGGCGAGATGAGCTGGTGATAGGAGAGATGGTGAACCCCTGCAGGAAGGAGAGAGATGGGATGGGAATGGGACCCCAGCAGCCGGGACAGCAACCCGAGGGTGCCCCACAGCGCCCAGCTCTGGAGGAAGATGTTGGGATGGGGAATGGGACCCAGGCATCCGGGAGACCAGGGGTCACTTACCAGCCAAGGCGACGGAGCAGAGAGACAGGAGCCAGAAGGCGACCGAGACAGGTTTGGCTTGAGGAGCCATCGCCCTAGAGGGGACGGGACGGCCGCTCTACTGGGTAGGGTCTGGGTCCAGGCCACAGAGAGCTGGAAGGGTCACGTCCGCCCCTACCTGCGCTGAGCTGTCTGCTGCTCTGACAGGAAACACGAGAGAGGAAACCCAGATCCACAAGCAGAACAAAATCCAATGCAGACAAATCAGCCGTCCTTTGCCTGCCCGGTTCACTGCATCACAGGGAGCCTCTTTCCCCAGCAGTGCAACGAAAATCAAACCACTCCTGCTGCTTTCCCCGCATCAGCCTCCGACCAGCAGCTCCTCCCCTCTACTGGGGCTGTGGGCAGAGACTCGGTGAGCGGGGAGGCTGCACCCCGGGAGAGCTGACCCCCCCGGCCAGACAGAGCCTCTTTCCCACCCCAGCCCTGCTGTCCAGCTCCAGGGCACACGGCCCCCGTCGACTCGTCCTGCCGGACAGAGCCTGCACAGGGAAAGCAGACAGAGCCAGGCTGGAGTCGCTCACGGGTGCATCTTTCCACTCCCAACCCGCGCGCTTGAGCGATGCCCCGGCTCATTTCCCTCCGCAGAACCGAAGGGCCGGGGAGTGGAGAGATGCACCTGTGCGAACTGGCCCCTGATGCTTGAATATGGGTTAAAGATGCCTTGAACTGCCTGAGTACGGGACAGGCAATTTTCTATTTCAAGAAGGGCCGTCCCTGGTAACACGGGGTAACTGGCAGGCCCAGCCGGTGCTGATAACACCAGAGCTTCCGGGCCAGAAGCCCTGAGCAGCTGGAACTGCTCCAGCAGCATCACTAAGACCGAAGGACACGACCCACTAACTCCTGTGTCTCTGGAAAGCCCTGGCCAACTGTAACAACGACTGGGGGTCAGAGCAGCTCAGGATTGCTCTGCTGTCTCAGAGAAAAACCTCCCCATACAGGAAACGTGTAACAACAGAGGTAAGTTGGAGCCAGCAGCAGGAGGGGTTTGATCTTTGTTGCAGTGCTGGGGAACAACGCTCCCTGAGGTGCAGTGAGCTGGGCGGGGACATGACGGTGGGTTTGTCTATACTGAAGTTTGCTTGGCTTGTGCGTCTGGGTTTCCCCTTTTGTGGTTCCTGTCAGAGCAGCAGACAGCTCAGTGCAGAGAAAGGTAGCCGTGTCCCCTGCAGCTCTCTGGGGCCTGGCCCCAGACCTGCCTGGTAGAACGGCCGTCCCGTCCTGTCCAGGGCGATGGCTCCTCAAGCCAAACCTGTCTCGGTCTCCTTCTGGCTCCTGTCTCTCTGCTCTGTCACTTTGGCTGGTAAGTGACCCCTGGTCTCCTGGATGCCTGGGTCCCATTCCCCATCCCAGCATCTTCCCCGAGAGCTGGGTGCTGCAGGGCACCTCGGGTTGCTGTCCCGGATGTCTGGGTCACATCCCATCTCTCTCCTCCCTACAGGAGTTCACCGTCTTTCCTGTTACCAGCTCATCTCGCCCTGGGAGGCTCCCAGCCTGCCCAAGCGGCTGAATGTGATGAGGGTGAATGATCTGGTGGTCTCAGCATATGACAGTGGCACTGGCAGGATGGATCCCCGCAACGGATACTCTGCAGGCGACCAGGGCGGCCACCAGTTCTGGACTGAGAGCAGAGCTTGGTACCTGGCCTGGGACTCCTGGGTGGAGACCGAGTACCAGGGCCTGGTGCAGGAGATGAACACCAGCTCCCTCAGGACAGGTGAGCACCTGACACCCTGCGCTCAGTGAGGGAACGGGCGGGCGGGTGAAAGGAGGTTGGAGGGAGATGGGGGACGGGGCACCAGAGAGGGGTGATTTCCCTCTTACTTAGTGCTTAGAGAGGGGCAATGGGGCTGCAAGACAGGACTCCTGGGTTCTCTCTCGGGGAGGGGAGTGAGGTTTCGTAGAGCGGCAAGGCTGGGAGTCAGGACTCCTGGTTTCCATACATGGAAGAATGTCGCCTCACCTCTGCCTCATCGGGGCAGCTCTGTGCTCAGTTGCTGAATGTCTGACGCAGCCCCTCTGCCCCCAGAGCCCTACTACTTGCAGATCCTGAAGAGCTGTGAGTTGGACGATGGCACCGACACCATCCAAGCCACCACCCGCTATTCCCTCAACGGGGAGGATGTGCTGCTGTACCGGGCCGACCAGAACCGCTGGTTCTCGGTGCACCCGGATGCCTGGCGCATGGCCAAGCGCTGGAACCGCCAAGGGGAGGCTTTTGCCGCGATGAAAGTCCACACGCTGCATCACTGCAGGTTCTTGTTCAGGATGACAGCACCTTTCACGGCTCAGAAGACAGGTGACAGCTCGGCCGGTGCCCCTCACTCCCGACCCGCAGCCCCTGCTGTCCCATTCCCTGTGACTCACGACCCTTTCTCGCCCTCCCCACAGCCCGGCCCACAGCATGCGTGGCCCTCGTCCCAGGGACCCAGGACCGGCCGGACCGCCTCGTCTGCCACGTGACGGGCTTCTACCCCCGCGACATCGAGGTGACCTGGGAGCGGGGGCCGGGGGGCCCAGGGGGAGCAGGTGACCAGCGGGATCCAGCCCAACGCGGACCCCACCTTCCAGGTCCGGGTGTCCATCGAGCTGGGGCAGGAGGGGGTCAGCCCCACAGAGCACGTGTGTGTGGTGAGACACAGCAGCCTGGGGGACGCCCCCCTGAGAGTGACCTGGGGTGAGTACTGGGGGAGCAGGGCGGGGGGAGCAGTGGGGGTGCCTTCTACTGAGGGGGAGATGGACACAAGGGATGGGGGGAAGAGGGAGGTGGGAAATGCAGAGGTGGAGTTTGGGGGGCACCAGGGGCTGGGTAGACAGAGAGAGGCACTGGGGGGAGGGGAGAGAGGGTTTGAGGGGCTCAGGGTAGGGGAGACAGAAAAGGGGGTGTCCAGCTGCAGGGCAGACAGACGGGTGGCAGGGGGGCAGCCAGACCGGGGGAAGGAAGGATTCTAGGCCAGGCCTATTGGGACAGGGGGCAGGACCCATGGGAGGAGAGGGGCACAGGGGCTTTGGGGGGCCCATGGCTCAGTCTGTCTTGGGGCATTTCCAGATGCCAAGGCCACAGGTTGGGCGGATCTCCCGGCGATCGTGGCTGGCGCCCTCCTTGCTGTGCTGGGAGTTGGGGCCCTGGGCTGGTACCTGAAGAGGAAGAAAAGTGAGTGATGCCCCCACACAGCGCCCTAGTGCCCTTCCTGTCCCCCCACACCTGCCCCCCACACATCGCCCCCTAGCAGCCCTCCTGCACCCCATACCTGACCCCCGCACAGTGCCTCCTAGTGCCCGTCCTGCCTCCCACACCTGCCCCCTTGCAGTGCAGTGCCCCCTAGTGTCCCCCCTGAGCCTTCCCACCATCGCATGCGATCCCAGGGGCTCCGTGCTGAGCCCCATCTGGATATAGGGTTATGGCTGGGGTCCCCAATGTTGCCTCCACACACCCTGGCTGCAGGGGGTCAGGAGTGAGCCCTAGGAAGCTGGTCTCCAGTTGAGACAATTCCTGCTATTGTGGGGATCTTTCCTTGCTTGTACACTACCCCGGTAGAGTTGGCTAGCAAAAGGATCTGAGTCCCTGCTCCCGCTCCCTTTACCCAGAGGCCCCACTTGACCTCGAAGGCTCCTCTCCCACTCCACTGTGTGGCGGGGTGCCCGTAACCCCGACAAGGCTGGGCCCAGGATTTCTGGGGATCAACCCCCAATCTTGCCGTGGTCCCTTAGGGCAGGGGCTAGGGTGTCCCCACTTCGGGTACTAACTCTGCACTGGGCACTTCCCTGACCCACTGATCAGTGCACACAATACAAAGCAACACAATTTATTACACAAACAGCAATCAAATTAATTCAAAAAATAAGAAAAGAGTAAAAAGGTTAAAGGAAACATCCCAGCACTGCCCCCTGGCCTGGGGCACCACACACAGTGTCTCTGGGGTTCACAGTCTGTCACACGTTGCAGGCCCACTGTCCAGGCCCTGGCTACGCTGCAGGGATGCAGAGTCAGCCCCCTGCTCTGCCAGTAGCCACACACTCCAAGAGTCCCCTTCGCTCTGCCCAGCTGCTCACCGCACCCAGCTCCAGAGGGCTCCTGCCCCAGCTCGCTCTGCTCCGTGCAGCTCTGCTTCACTTTCTGGGATGCCCCTCTGCTCTGCTGCTGTAGGTCGGGTCAGCTGGCTCCATTCAGTTTTCTGTGCTCTGCTATATCTGCTTTGTCCTTAGCTCCGGTCAGTTCTGCCCCTGCACCCCCAGCAGGCAGCTCCAGCTCACAGGGAGGGCTGGGTTCCCCCCACCTCCTGGCTCTCTCATTAGCCTGCCCGCCCTGTCACTCAGGCTGACCTGAGTTGGCCTCTCTCCACTGGCCCTGGGGGCTGTGTCCACTCCAGGGTCCTGCTTCCTCCAGAGATGCCGACCAAAAAGACCCACTAAGTTTCAGTAAGGGGCTAATAGACCCCTTACATTTGGCTTCCGCTGCAGGTGGCCAGAAGGGGCCGTATCGCCCGGCGCAGACACAGCCAGGGACCCTCGACTCTGCGTCACACACAACTGAGCCGGCAGGAAGCGCCTCGTCCATGGCAGCTTTTTGCCCGAATGCCACTGAGTGACCAGACATGGAGCCGGCTGTGCCACGACTAGCGACCTGGACTGGAGCCACATGGACCATCTCTGGCAAAGGGAAGGTGCTGCGGGGTGGCAAATAAGATCAAAATCCCTGAGGTCACAGTGTGGGATGGATCTCTCCATCCTGTTCTCCTTCCCACCCTCCAATCACCCTATGCCCCGTAGCTCCCAGCCCCCCCAAACCTCCCCCTATTTCCATTCTTTGTCCCTGTGCAGGCGGCACCTCAATCATTCTCCACTGGGGAATTTCTGGTGCTTTTTGAGGCATGATCAATTAACACAAGTTTCACCTGCACAAAGTTTTTTATCGGAGCCACGTCATTGCCTTTGTTTTCTCAGATCCTACCCATGGCTTCTTCTGTGCAGCTCTTGAAGCTGCAGAAGCAGGTGGAGCTTGTTTCATTGTTTTTGCTTTTCACCTTTCAGGGTAGGAAATTAATTTTGGCTGCTACATTTAAAATGTAGATGCTACATTGTATGTATATAGACTGGTTATGTACATTGTATATATTGTGTGTATATAAAATGGTTAAAAACTCTTTATTACCACGTGTTGTTTTGTTGTTTCTCACAGTATGATACTTTCGATGCTCATTCTGGCCTTGCTCATGTAACAGATTGAGTAATTCTGCTGCTGGCTTCTGTTGAAATGCTTGGTCATGTCCCCACAGCGTCTCTCTCTCCGTTTATTTTCAGAGCGACACCCTAATTCCAAATCTATTCCTTCTGCCAGACCAAGTCGGCAGCAGCAAGGGCCAGGTTCTGTATCTAGGGGTCCCTGTAAATGACACAACACCAAACTGGCTCGAGCCCCCACCCAGTCACCTAGGAAATTACACACTATCCCCTGGGCGCTTTCCAAAGGGCAATGCTTCCCCTCTCGCAAGCACAGAGTCTGAGTGTAGAAAGAAACCTTTTAATAGCAAAACAGAGATAACACCGCACTGGTTTGGGAAACAGTGCAAAGAGAGTACATGAACTCAATGAGCCCAAACCCATCCCAGAGTGCAGGGCGTGTCCTTCGCCTCTCCCTTCCTTCTTGCCCCTGTACTGACTGTCGTAGTTGCAATGTCCACCTCTCAGGTGTGACTCTGCCCCGTAGGCCGCACCGGTCCAACACAGGCTTGTCCAGGCCCCCTCTGCTGCTGTCTCCTATCGCCTGTGGGCCTCACTGAGTCCCACACCGCTGGCTACAACCACACCGATCTTCCACCGACTGCTGGCACCAACCGCACCTGGCTCCCGCCGACCACTGGCCGGGCTGGCACCAACTGTGTCGGCCCCTCTGCCAACCGCTGGCTGCCCTGGGCTGGCACCGACTGTGCCGCCCCTCCACTGGCCACCCTGGGCTGGCACTGACTGTGCTAGCCCCCTTGTTGACTGGGCTGGCACTGACTGTGCTAGCCTCCCACCAGAGTTGCCTGTTGCCCACGCAGCTCTGTTAGTGGTCAGGCAAAGTTCAGCTCTGAGTGATTTCAGCTCCTAATGATTTCAGCTCCTAGGTAAACCTTCTGCTGTCATACAGGAAATGTCCCTGCTTCCAAGAGACAAAAGACTCCAAGGTGAGTCATTAAGTGTACCTTTCAACAATGGGAGGTGAAAGTCACTCCCTGCCCCCAGGGGGACAGCCCTTTCACTTGACCCCTACAATCCCAATAGGAGACTCCTCCACCTTTTCCAGGCTGAAACATCGGTCTGCCACCCTGGGGATCTCTGTCTAGTTTAGGGCAAAGTGTTCTATCCTAACAGACTAAGCACAGTTTTGCTGACATCTGTTCATACAACTGAAGGACAACATTTCATTACCCCAGCAGTTAACACAAAAGTGGTTTGTAACCCAAACCCAGCCCTGCTAACCATTTCCCATTATGCTCCGCACCTAGATAAATTATGCTAAGTACTTAATTGTACTCATGCAGATACAAAGCCCATGCAAATAATGTGCCCCCCTTTACGCAGACACTCAGACCTTGCTTACACAAACATCTCAGCTCCCCTGCTGATTCCACCAAACTGCCTTTGGTTTCTTTGCTTCCCCACCTTGGCAGGCTCCTGAATTAGAAAAGTTTCCTTTATCGTCCATAAAGTCTTTTAGCTACTTTGCAACCATTTGGACCAAACCCTAGTGACTGGAGAGCGGGGAAATTTTACACTTGGTAGAATAATAAACTAAATATCATTACACTGCTGTATACAAAAGGGAAATGCCCTAGATTGCAAAATAATGCAACAAATGGCTCAGGGTTACATCTGTAAAAATACTGTTTAATAATATTTAATTTCTTAATATGCCAAGTGTTAAATTTCACCAGTCTTGCAGACACTGGTTCCCCGTGTTACCTGTCAGCTCTGTGTTCCTGGGGAACCCTGGCACAGTACCCAGCCTGTGTCTGACTCATGAAGAACTCCCCCACCTCTGCCTGAACCAGAACCGATCTGAAGAAAGACTTACAAAGAGCAATGAAAAGGAAGTGGTAGACGCACCTAAACCCCTTTGGACAAGGGTGACAGGATTAAGGCAACTCCCCTAGCCTCATTTGAATCGAAGATGGGACATGGAGGCATCTCCATTAGCATTCAGAGGGGAGAGCAGGGGTTCCAAGGCAGGGACTGCACTGAACTCTGGGAGCAGAGAAGCAGTGAAGCATGGCATGATGGGGGAATCTCTGCTCCCGAAGTTAATGCACACCCCTAGCTCAGCAGTTATCAGACCAATACCAGTAATGAATCCTTTATGGGTATGCAAAACACTGAATCTGCCTGATTGCACTGTGAGCTCCCTCGAAGGAACACCGCCCATAGCCAGGAATGACCAGTTCCTATTGTCCAGCCTACACAAAACAACTCTGGCATACACCCTTGAGTCATCGTTTACCCATCCTCTCCCATGTGGTTCAGCCCGGTTGCTGCAGCGGCTGCTCCAGGTTTTGTGGCTCCTCAAGGTCATTGAGGGCCTGGGAAGGTGACGCGTTAATTGTGTAACTTTATTTGGGGTCAGACAAGGCAGGGCGAGGAATGACCCAACAAACATGGTGGAGAAGGCGGGTGGTGGAAGAAGGTTGGTTCTGACTGGAGGGAGATCTCGGCTTGATTGGTTGTTTGTTCATTTCTCTGGAACATCGGTAGCTCTCTGTCCATCTTTTCTTCTACAATATTCAGGCGTCTGTCTTCTTATCTGCCACATCCATCCATCCATCCATCCTTCTGCAATGTCCATCCATCCATCCATCGTTCTACAATGCCTGTCTCTCTCTCCAGTCACGCTAGAGGAGATGGAGGCTCCCCTCTAAGGTTTCAACTTGCAGAGTTTTCTTGATCCCGGAGACATATTTGGAGACCCTGGTGAAAACGTTGGGCGCTGACCCATCAGTTTTGCCATAGGAGACAATGCTCTGGGCTTTCCTGTCACAGACCAGGGCCCCCCAGAGTCACCTTGAAAAGCAAATACCAAGGGAAGGGTTACAGATGTCCAAGAAAGAGTGGGGGGTCGGGGGCCTGCGTTCTGTATTCACGTTCGAGGGCCAGCGAGAAACATCACAGACCGGGTTTGCTCGAAAACATAGGTTAGGGTTAGAGTTAGGGTTCGGGGTTAGTGTTAGGTAAGGGGTTAGAGTTACTGGTTATGGTTAGGGGTTAGGGTTATGGTTATAGCTAGGGTTAGTGTTAGTGTTAGGGGTTACGTTTAGGGGCTTTGGTTAGGTGTTAGAGTAATGGTTAGTGTACGGGGTTAGAGTTAGTGGTTATGGTTAAGGGTTAGTTTTAGAGGGTAGAGGTTAGGGTTTGCTTTAGGGGATAGGGGTTACCGTTAGGGTTATTGGTTATGGTTAGGGGTTAGGGTTAGCAGTTAGGGTCAGGGTTTGGCATTGGTGTTATGGTTAGGGATAGGGGGTAGGGGTTTAGGTTTATGGGGTAAGGGTTAGGTTTATGGGGTAGGGGTTAAGGTTACAGTTATCATTAGGGGTTGGGGTTACGGTTAATGATTAGGGGTTAGTGCTTAGGGTTAGTTCTTAGGTGTTAGGCTTAGGGTTAGGACTTAGGGTTAGGTCTTAGTATTAAGAGTTACATTTAGGGTTATCAGTTATGGTTAGGATTAGTGTTTATGGTTAGGGGTTCGTGTTATGGCTCAGGGTTAGTCATAGGTGTTATGGTTAGGTATTAGGGTTAGGGTTAGGGGTTAGTGTTATGTTTCTGGGTTATAGTTACGGTTTAGGATTAGGGATGGGGTTTAGGGCTAGGGCTAGGGGTTACGGTTAGGTTTAGTGGTTAAGATAAGTGGTTATGGTTAGGGCTTAGGGTTATGGTTAGAGTCAAGTTCAGGGATATGGGTTATGGTTAGTGTTTTGGGATCAGGTTACTGTAAGGGGTTAGGGTTAGAAATAGGTATAATGGTAATGGGTAGGGGCACCCGTAGATGTCAGTATAAGAGGGGCAGCCCCACCGTGTTAAGAAAAAAAGTGTCTTGTGTCTTATGTTTAGTTTATCTTGGTCCTATTGTTATAGTCTTTCTACAGCTCTGAGCTCCTGAGCCGTTCTGCAGATCTCCACCTCCCACTGGAGAACTGAGGAACCGGGACATCAGTACACAGGGATGGGGATGGTCCTTTGTCTCATATCACCAGGTTATCAAGGAAGGGTGTGAATCTATTCCTCCAAAACCTTTATGGGACACCCGACCACATGTTTCTCTAGAATAACATTATTGTCTTTGGAATTTGCATGGATCTTTATCGTTCTATCCGAGCTCCATAAAAATCTAGGAGGCTTTATTTCGGTTCTTAGGGGGTGTGTCTTTGTGCCAGACCCCAAGGGTCCTTGCAAAACTCCGTGTAGCCTGATTCTGGGACAAAGAACTGTCTGATCTTCTGGGCAGCTGATAACCCCAGTCTAGACACAAAAAGGTTAAGCAGCGAAAATCAGGCAACGCCACAGCTCTGTTAGGGCCCTTGAATGCCGACCTGCAGAGCTGGGGCCGACACTCCGACACGGGCCAATCGAGCTCTTTGGTCTGTGTTAACGGGTCCCCAGGTCTGCCCACCCCCATGATCGGCTCTTTGCTGGGATCACACGGTAGAAGGTGGGGCCCCTGCCAGGCTCTTATCCGCACGCTCTGTATTGTGGCCACCCCCGTATCAACCCGTTCCCCGTCTGTAGCCGTTCGTGCATTTCCTATGGCGGGAGCAGGATATAACCGACTGGGGCTGGAGATTCTCCAGTTTGTGAGCGGGTCGGTGAATGTGTCACGGGGCCTTTCCCCTTTTAGGGGATCTGGCTCTGACCCGGCCCCGGGGCGGAGGGATTGGCATATCAGGGAGGCAGGAATGGGGCATGGTTCCTTTCACGTCTAGATGAACTGGAGGGACAGGATTTCAGGAGCTAACCCACTGCAGCGCAACATGCTCAGAACCCTCGCAGCCCTGTGTGAAGACAATTATTCTAATCCAATGTCATGCTTCAGGGCTTTCCCGGCAGGGGTCAGGCCGGAAGAGTTAGCCTGATGCCCCATTGACTTCCCATATTCTGGGATTCTTTTCCACCTTCCTCCAAAGCATCAGGGATCATCCACAGCTGGAGATGGGGACACGGGACAGTGTGGGCCAGGGCTCGGAGGTGGCACCGAGAAACCTGTGTCCAGGTGCCTTGCTGGTGGCTCCAAATAATCATCAGAATTGACATGGGGAAGGTCAGATTGGCAGAGACTTGGAGTGGGGTGGGGGGTCCTCTTCAGTGTGTGGCAGGAGTCACCCCTTGTGATCATCTCCCAGCAAATCAGCCCCTCGGTCCTTCCAGTTCTCTGCCAGTGGCCACAACAGCCTAGCCTCCTTCGGAGTGAAACGCTTCAGTCTGACTAAAGCCTGTTGAAATCACACCTGGATGACCCCTCTTGTCCTGTGCTCTGCAGACGGTCAGGCCGGGTGATGGGATGATTCCTTCTGGCCTTCGAAGTGATGAAAGAAGAAAGTGGCTGTGATACCCACATGTTACTGTGACCTGTGCATGCCCTGAACTATGCAGGGGAACAGTCAGAGATCCCCCCACAAGGTCCTGCGTAATGAAAGCCTGCGTCCTGCTCAGCCTCTTCATCAGGGCGTGATGTGTTAATGGAAAACAGGGGAGGAGTTATGTGGATACACAGAAAACAATTTTCCGTGGTTAAAAACAGGTCATTCAAAGGGAGCCTGTTTTGAAACAAATTCCTCCAGACACGGGGGTGGGAGACACTTATCTCTGTGGGCACCACACCATGCCACTGGCCTCTGTTGGAAATAGAAAAGCTGCTGTCTAGGGACTGACTCGAGGAGCTCAATCTATTCAGTTTAACGAAGAGACGGTTAAGGGGAGACGTGATCCCAGTCTATCAGTACCGAAGCCGGAATGGATATTGATCTTTAATCTAGCAGCGAAAGGCCTCATGCACGTGGCTTCAAGTTGAGGTAGACAAATTCAGAAGGGAAATAAGGCGTACGTGATAAACAGTGAGAGTAATTCACCATTGGGACAATTTACCAAAGGGGAGGAGTGGATGCTCCGTCATCGACGATTCTGACATCAAGGTTAATCGGCGTTAATCAGCCCCTGGCCCAAGCCATGGCTAGCACGGGCCGGAGAATCCCCACTGGGGTTCCTGTCTCAGCACATGCGTTAAAGCTCACCACACTGGAGCCGGCTGAACGTTTCCAATGAAAACGTTGTCCCAAAGCTAAACAACCTACCCTTGTCTCCCCAGCGGCCCCAATACCCAGGCCCTTCCCGGCTCCCCCCTGCTTTGCTTCTTTTGTCCTCTTTTTCACACTTCTATAAATGCCCAACCAGGAAAAAACCAAGGAAATTCAACCCAAAAAACTTGGTGAATACTGAAAAATTGATTCTGTATTCAGGTTGAGAAATTCTTTACGTTTCGGCAGCAGATTCAACCCCCCCTTGCCCCTCCAATGATTCCAGAGCAGAATTCAGGCTGCGGTTATCAAGGTGGGCTGCACAGATGTCCAACATCAAGCACAACTGGAGCATCTCCATGGGACGTCCCTTGGGGCTGGAGAACTCACCAAACTCATCACCCAGTTCCGGTTCTCCCTCTAGGCTGAGAGGGCAGGAAAAGCATCCTCGTGGTGCAGAAGCCCTGGGAGGAAGAGGTGTCAATCCAGGTGACTGTGGAGGCCAGGCCACACCTCTGCATCTGGCAGTTCAGCCTCAGCCTAGGCCTCAAGCCCGTCTTGTTCTGCACGGGCATCCAATTCAGCAAAGAAAACAACCCGCCTGGCCTCACCCCTGCCTCTGCTCTGCTGAATGTCTGTGTGGACAGAGAACGCCAGCACCGCCATGATGTTCTAGAGCTGGGCCTGTGAGATTCTCTGATCCAGTCTTGCCACTTCAGATCTTTCCCCGAGCTGCCCCAACTTTCTCCCACTCATCCCAGCTGTTTTTCCTGCCATTTTCCCTCCTGTTCCCAGCTTTAACAAAAACTCTTTGGCAACGAAGATGGTTCCATTAACTCTGCTTTTCTTCCTATTACTATTATTACTAGCACAGCTGGGCAGAAGATGGGATTTGATTTTCCAGTGTAAAACTAACACTTTTCTCCAGCTCCATTGATGGGTTCAGTTCTCTGAAGTCCACCATGTTCACCCCAATTTATATCCCCTGTTTTATAGTTTGCTGGAGGAGGGCAGTCTTCCAATTTTCTATCGCACACTTGTCACCAGCTCTCAGATTTCTGGCCTGTTACTTTCTCTGCGGCTACGATCACTACCCAGCAGGTGACATTGGTCCATCGAGCTTTTCTTTCATTCTTTGCTGAGCAGAAGCTCTTCATGGTTTAGTCATTTCAAACCCGGCCTATTATATGAGTTTTTTAAGCAATTTCTTTTAATATTTCAGAGTAACAAACATGTTTGGAACTTCCGTCTCTCAGTATTCATTTTCCTTCGTGCGCCAAACAATTCCTCGGAGGAAACAATAATCACATGAACATAAGAACGGCCAGACGGGGTCAGACCCACGGTCCATCTAGCCCAGTGTCCTGTCTTCCGACAGTGGCCAGTGCCTGTTGCTTCAGAAGAAAAGAACAGAACAAGCAATTCTCAAGTGATCCATCCACTCTCGCCCATTCCCAGCTTCTGTCAGTGAGAGGCTTAGAGATGCCCAGAGAATGGAGCTGCGTCCATAACCATTGTGAATAACAGACATTGATGGACCAATCCTCCATGAACTTTTCTAATTATTTTTTGAACCTAACTGGCTTTCACATCATCCCCTGGTAATGAGTGCCACAGGTTAACAATGTATTGGGTGGAGAAGAACTTCCCTTTATTTGTTCTAAACCTGCTGCCTGTTAATTTCATTGGGTGGTTCCTGGTTCTTGTGGTATGTGACCGGGTAAATAATACTTCCTATTCCCTTTCTCCGTGTCCCTTTCTCCTGCCATTCTGAATGTCTGTGTAGACAGAGAACGCCAGCAAGTTTCAAAACACAAGACCTGGTAAAAATGGGGGACGTTACCTACCTAGACATCTGTCGGAAATGTATTAGGAGAAAACACAAAATAATCAGTGTGTTCTTGGAATGTAGTGGGGACAGCTTTTGGTTTCAGAAAGCGGAGGAGATATTCGGGACAGCCATTTTAGACTTGATTCTGAGCAAAACCTATCTATAAAAAGGGGAAGAAAGAGGACCCAGGGCACCTGGAAAGATACTGGAACAAATTATGAAACAATCAGCGTGTAAGCACCTGGAGGATAACAGGATTATAAGGACTAGCCAGACTGTGTTTGCCAAGAACAAACCAAAGCCAATGAATCTTTTTTTCTTGTTTGACAGGGTTACAGGTGTCTTAGAAGGGGGAAACAGTTGATGTTACCAGATTTGCTCTTCACCTTGGGGTGCGCTCATTTATTAGGATTATGTTCTGGGGTCTCTGTAGTTTTATCAGTGTGTTTCCTGTGTCCCTTGTATTTCAGTGCGGTCCCTGCCTTGGAACCTCTGTTTTCCCCTCTGAATGCTAATGGAGATGCCTCCATGTCCCATCTTTGATGAAAATGAGAGTAAGGGAGTTGCCTTAATCCTGTCACCCTTGCCCGGAGGGGTTTAGGTGTGTCTCCTACTGCCTTTTATTGCTCTTTGTAAGTCTTTCTTCTGATCAGTTCTGGTTCAAGCAGACGCAGGGGGATTTCTTCGTTAGACAGACAGGCTGGGTACTGCACCAGGGCTCCACAGGAACACAGAGATGACAGGTAACATGGGGAACCCAGTGACTGCAGGACTGGGGAAATGTAACACTTGGCTTATCAAGAAACTAACTATTATTAAACAGCATTTTCAATAGATGTAACCCTGAGCCTCTTGGTGCATTATTTTGCAATCTAGAGCATTTCCCTTTTGTATGCAACTGTGTAATGATATTTAGTTTATTATTCTGCCAAGTGTAAAATTTCACCCCTCTCCAGTCACTAGGGTTTGGTCCAAAACTGTTAGAAATTAGCAGAAAGACTTTATGGACGAAAAAGGAAACTTTTCAAATTCAGGTGCCTGCCTAGCTGGGCAGCAAAGAAACCAAAGGCAGTTTGGTGGAATCAGCAGGGGAGCTGAGAGGTTTGGGGCTAGTGCGTCGCTCTGATAACAAACGGATAGTGAGACACTGTGGGAACATGACCAAGCATTTCAACAGAAACCAGCAGCAGAATTACACAAACTGTTACATGAGCAAGGCCAGAATGAGCATCGAAAGTATCGTACTATGAGAAACAACGAAACAACACGTGTTAATAAAGAGTTTTTAATCATTTTATATACACACCATATATACAATGTACATAATCACTCAATATACATACAATGTAGCATATACATTTTAAATGTACAAGCCAAAATTAATTTCCTACCAGGAAAGGTGAAAAGCAAAAACAATGAAACAAGCTCCATCTGCTTCTGCAGCTTCAAGAGCTGCACAGAAGAAGCCATGGGTAGCACTTCAGAAAACCGAGGCAATGACATGGCTCCGATAAAAAACTTTGTGCGGGTGAAACTTGTTTGGATGGCTCATGCATCAAAAAGCACCAGAAATTCCCCAGTGGAGAATGATTGAGGTGCCGCCTGCATAGGGACAGAGAATGGAAATAGGGAGGTTTGGGGGGGCCGGGAGCTACGGGGCATAGAGTGATTGGAGGGTGGGAAGGAGCACAGGATGGAGAGGTACATCCCACCCTGTGACCTCAGGGATTTTGATCTTATTTGCCACCCTGCAGCACCTTCCCTTTGCCAGAGATGGTCCATGTGGCTCCAGTCCAGGTCGCTAGTCCTGGCACAGCTGACTCCATGTCTGGTCCCTCGGTGGCATTCGGGCAAAAAGCTGCCATGGACGAGGCGCCTCTTGCCAGCCCAGTTGTGTGTGATGCAGAGTCGAGGGTCCCTGGCTGTGTCTGCGCCGGGCGATACGGCCCCTTCTGGCCATCTGCAACGGAAGCCAAATGTAAGGGGTCTATTAGCCCCTTACTGAAACTTAGTGGGTCTTTTTGGTCGGCATCTCTGGAGGAAGCAGGACCCTGGAGCGGACACAGCCCCCAGGGCCAGTGGAGAGAGGCCAACTCACGTCAGCATGAGTGACAGGGCGGGAAGGTTAATGAGAGAGCCAGGAGGTGGGGAGAGCCCAGCCCTCCCTGTGAGCTGGAGCTGCCTGCTGGGGGTGCAGGGGCAGAACTGACCAGAGCTAAGGACAAAGCAGCCAGAGCAGAGCACAGAAAACTGAATGGAGCCGAGCTGACCCGACCTACAGCAGCAGAGCAGAGGGGCATCCCAGAAAGCGAAGCAGAGCTGCACGGAGCAGAGCGAGCTGGGGCAGGAGCCCTCTGGAGCTGGGTGCGGTGAGCAGCTGGGCAGAGCGAAGGGGACTCTGGGAGTGTGCGGCTACTGGCAGAGCAGGGGGCTGACTCTGCATTCCTGCAGCATAGCCAGGGCCTGGACAGTGGGCCTGCGACGTGTGACACAGACTGTGAACCGCAGAGACACTGTTTGTGGTGCCCCAGGCCAGGGGCAGTGCTGGGATGTTTCCTTTTAACCTTTTTACTCTTTTCTTATTTTTTAATTAATTTGATTGCTGTTTGTGTAATAAATTGTGTTGCTTTGTATTGTGTGCACTGATCAGTGTTTCAGGGAAGAGCCCAGTGCAGAGTTAGTACCCGGAGTGGGGACACCCTAGCCCCTGCCCTAAGGGACCACGGCAAGATTGGGGGTTGAGCCCCAGAAATCCTGGGCCTGGCCTTGTCGGGGTTACGGGCACCCCGTCACACAGGGGAGTGGGAGAGGAGCCCTCGAGGTCAAGTGGGGCCTCTGGGTAAAGGGAGCGGGAGCAGGGACTCAGATCCTTTTGTTAACCAACTCTACCGGGGTAGTGTACAAGCAAGGAAAGATCCCCACAATAGCAGGAATTGGCTCAACTGGAGACCAGCTTCCTGGGGCTCACTCCTGACCCCCTGCAGCCAGGGTGTGTGGAGGCAACAACGGGGACCCCAGCCACGACCCTATATCCAGATGGGGCTCAGCACGCAGCCCCTGGGATCTCACGTGACGGTGGGAAGGCTCAGGGGGGACACTAGGGGGCGCTGCACTGCAAGGGGGCAGGTGTGGGAGGCAGGACGGGCACTAGGACAGGTATGGGGTGCAGGAGGGCTGATAGGGGGCGATGTGTGGGGGGCAGGTGTGGGGGGACAGGAAGGGCACTAGGGCGCTGTGTGGGGGCATCACTCACTTTTCTTCCTCCACAGGTTGCAGCCCAGGGAGCCTGAATCGCCAGGAGACTCCGCCCAACCTGTGGTTGGCATCAGACCAAGACAGACTGAGCCATGGGAATCCTTTATGAGGTATCTCGATAGGCCTGGCCTGAATCTGCCTGGTCTGCACTGTGAGTCTGTCTGCTCTGAAGGAACACTTTCGCCCATAGCCAGGAATGACCAGTTCCTATTGTCCAGCCTACACAAAACAACTCTGCATTTACACCTGAGTCCTCGTTTCCCCCATCCTCCCCATGTGGTTCAGCCCGGTTGCTGCAGCGGCTGCTCCCCAGGTTTTGTGGCTCCTCAAAGTCATTGAGGGCCTGGGAAGGTGACGTGTTAATTGTGTACCTTTATTTGGGGTCAGACAAGGCAGGGCTTGGAATGACCCAGCAAACATGGTGGAGAAGGCGGGTGGTGGAACAAGCTTGGTTCTGACTGGAGGATCTGCTTGATTGGTTGTTTGTTCATATCTCTGGAACACGATAGCTCTCTGTCCATCTTTTCTTCTACAATATTCAGGTGTCTGTCTTCTTATCTGCCACGTCCATCCATCCATCCATCCATTCATCCATCCTTCTGCAATGTCCATCCATCCATCCATCGTTCTACAATGCCTGTCTCTCTCTCCAGTCACGCTAGAGGAGATGGAGGCTCTCCTCTAAGGTTTCAACTTGCAGAGTTTTCTTGTTCCCGGAGACGTATTTGGAGACCTTGGTGAACACGTTGGGTGCTGACCCATCAGTTTTGCCATAGGAGACGATGCTCTGGGCTTTCCTGTCACAGACCAGGGTCCCCCAGAGTCACCTTGAAAAGCAAATACCAAGGGAAGGGTTACAGATGTCCAAGAAAGAGTGGGGGGTCGGGGGCCTGCGTTCTGTATTCACGTTCGAGGGCCAGCGAGAAACATCACAGACCGGGTTTGCTCGAAAACATAAGTTAGGGTTAGAGTTAGGGTTCGGGGTTAGTGTTAGGTAAGGGGTTAGAGTTATTGGTTATGGTTAGGGGTTAGGGTTATGGTTATAGCTAGGGTTAGTGTTAGTGTTAGGGGTTACATTTAGGGGCTTTGGTTAGGTGTTAGAGTAATGGTTAGTGTACGGGGTTAGAGTTAGTGGTTATGGTTAAGGGTTAGTTTTAGAGGGTAGAGGTTAGGGTTTGCTTTAGGGGATAGGGGTTACCGTTAGGGTTATTGGTTATGGTTAGGGGTTAGGGTTAGCAGTTAGGGTCAGGGTTTGGCATTGGTGTTATGGTTAGGGATAGGGGGTTGGGGTTTAGGTTTATGGGGTAGGGGTTAGGTTTATGGGGTAGGGGTTAAGGTTACGGTTATCATTAGGGGTTGGGGTTACATTTAATGATTAGGGGTTAGTGCTTAGGGTTAGTTCTTAGGTGTTAGGCTTAGGGTTAGGACTTAGGGTTAGGTCTTAGTATTAAGAGTTACATTTAGGGTTATCAGTTATGGTTAGGATTAGTGTTTATGGTTAGGGGTTCGTGTTATGGGTCAGGATTAGGGTTAGTCATAGGTGTTATGGTTAGGTATTAGGGTTAGGGTTAGGGGTTAGTGTTATGTTTCTGGGTTATAGTTACGGTTTAGGATTAGGGATGGGGTTTAGGGCTAGGGCTAGGGGTTACGGTTAGGTTTAGTGGTTAAGATAAGTGGTTATGGTTAGGGCTTAGGGTTATGGTTAGAGTCAAGTTCAGGGATATGGGTTATGGTTAGTGTTTTGGGATCAGGTTACTGTAAGGGGTTAGGGTTAGAAATAGGTATAATGGTAATGGGTAGGGGCACCCGTAGATGTCAGTATAAGAGGGGCAGCCCCACCGTGTTAAGAAAAAAGTGTCTTGTGTCTTATGTTTAGTTTATCTTGGTCCTATTGTTATAGTCTTTCTACAGCTCTGAGCTCCTGAGCCGTTCTGCAGATCTCCACCTCCCACTGGAGAACTGAGGAACCGGGACATCAGTACACAGGGATGGGGCTGGTCCTTTGTCTCATATCACCAGGTTATCAAGGAAGGGTGTGAATCTATTCCTACAAAACCTTTATGGGACACCCGACCACATGTTTCTCTAGAATAACATTATTGTCTTTGGAATTTGCATGGATCTTTATCCATTTGATTATCGTTCTATCTGAGCTCCATAAAAATCGAGGAGGCTTTATTTTGGTTCTTAGCGGGGGTGTCTTTGTTCCAGACCCCAAGGGTCCTTGCAAAACTCCATGTAGCCTGATTCTGGGACAAAGAACTGTCTGATCTTCTGGTCAGATTATGTGGCCAGCTGATAACCCCAGTCTAGACACAAAAAGGTTAAGCAGCGAAAATCAGGCAACGCCACAGCTCTGTTAGGGCCCTTGAATGCCGATCTGCAGAGCTGGGGCCGACACTCCGACACAGGCCAATCGAGCTCTTTGGTCTGTGTTAACGGGTCCCCAGGTCTGCCCATCACCATGATCGGCTCTTTGCTGGGACCACGTGGTAGAAGGTGGGGCCCCTGCCAGGCTCTTATCTGCACGCTCTGTATTGTGGCCACCCCCGTATCAACCCATCCCCCATCTGTAGCCGTTCGTGCATTTCCTATGGCGGGAGCAGGACGTAACCGACTGGGGCTGGAGATTCTCCAGTGTGTGAGCGGGTCAGTGAATGTGTCACGGGGCCTTTCCCCTTTTAGGGGATCTGGCTCTGACCTGGCCCCAGGGCGGGGGGATTGGTATATCAGGGAGGCAGGAACGGGGCATGGTTCCTTTCCCGTCTAGATGAACTGGAGGGACAGGATTTAAGGAGCTAAACCACTGCAGTGCAACATGCTCAGAACCCTCGCAGCCCTGTGTGAAGACAATTATTCTAATCAAATGTCATGCTTCAGGGCTTTCCCGGCAGGGGTCAGGCTGGAAGAGTTAGCCTGATGCCCCATTGACTTCCCGTATTCTGGGCTTCTTTTCCACCTTCCTCCAAAGCATCAGGGATCATCCACAGCTGGAGATGGGGACACGGGACAGTGTGGGCCAGGGCTTGGAGGTGGCACCACGAAACCTGTGTCCAGGTGCCTGGCTGGTGGCTCCAAATAACCATCAGAATTGACGTGGGAAAGGTCAGATTGGCAGAGACTTGGAGTGGGGTGGGGGGGTCCTCTTCAGTGTGGGGCAGGAGTCACCCCCTGCGATTATCTCCCAGCGAATCAGCCCCTCGGTCCTTCCGGTTCTCTGCCGGTGGCCACAACAGCCTAGCCTCCTTCGGACTGAAACACTTCAGTCTAACTAAAGCCTGTTGAAATCACACCTGGATGACCCCTCTTGGCCTGTGCTCTGCAGAGGGTCAGGCCGGGTGATGGGATGATTCCTTCTGGCCTTCGAAGTGATGAAAGAAGAAAGTGGCTGTGATGCCCAGATGTTACTGTGACCTGTGGATGCCCCGAACTATGCAGGGGAACAGTCAGAGATCCCCCCACAAGGTCCTGCGTAATGAAAGCCTGCGTCCCGCTCAGCCTCTTCATCAGGGCGTGATGTGTTAATGGAAAACAGGGGAGGAGTTATGTGGATACACAGAAAACAGTTTTCCGTGGTTAAAAACAGGTCATTCAAAGGGAGCCTGTTTTGAAACAAATTCCTCCAGACAGGGGGGTGGGAGACGCTTATCTCCGTGGGCACCACACCATGCCATCGGCCTCTGATGGAAATAGAAAAGCTGCTGTCTAGGGACTGACTCGAGGAGCTCAATCTATTCAGTTTAACGAAGAGACGGTTAAGGGGAGACGTGATCCCAGTCTATCAGTACCGAAGCGGGAATGGATATTGATCTTTAATCAAGCAGAGAAAGGCCTCATGCACGTGGCTTCAAGTTGAGGTAGACAAATTCAGAAGGGAAATAAGGCGTACGTGATAAACAGTGAGAGTAATTCACCATTGGGACAATTTACCAAAGGGGAGGAGTGGATGCTCCGTTATCGACGATTCTGACATCAAGGTTAATCGGTGTTAATCAGCTCCTGGCCCAAACCATGGCTAGCACGGGCCGGAGAATCCCCACTGGGGTTCCTGTCTCAGCACATGCGTTAAATCTCACCGCACTGGAGCCGGCTGAACATTTCCAATGAAAACATTGTCCCAAAGCTAAACAACCCACCCTTGTCTCCCCAGGGGCCCCAATACCCAGGCCCTTCCCGGCTCCCCCCTGCTTTGCTTCTTTTGTCCTCTTTTTTACACTTCTATAAATGCCCAACCAGGGAAAAAACCAAGGAAATTCAACCCCCAAAACTTGGTGAATACTGAAAAATTGATTCTGTATTCAGGCTGAGAAATTCTTTACGTTTCGGCAGCAGATTCAACCCTCCCTGTCCCCCCCCCCCAATGATTCCAGAGCAGAATTCAGGCTGTGGTTATCAAGGTGGGCTGCACAGATGTCCAACATCAAGCACAACTGGAGCATCTCCATGGGACGTCTCTTGGGGCTGGAGAACTCACCAAACTCATCACCCAGTTCCGGTTCTCCCTCTAGGCTGAGGAGGGCAGGAAAAGCATCCTCGTGGTGCAGAAGCCCGGGAGGAAGAGGTGTCAATCCAGGTGACTGTGGAGGCCAGGCCACACCTCTGCATCTGGCAGTTCAGCCTCAGCCTAGGCCTCAAGCCCGTCTTGTTCTGCACAGGCATCCAATTCAGCAAAGAAAACAACCCGCCCAGCCTCACCCCTGCCTCTGCTCTGCTGAATGTCTGTGTGGACAGAGAACGCCAGCACCGCCATGATGTTCTGGAGCTGGGCCTGTGAGATTCTCTGATCCAGTCTTGCCACTGCAGATCTTTCCCCAAGCTGCCCCAACTTTCTCCCACCTCATCCCAGCTGTTTTTCCTGCTATTTTCCCTCCTGTTCCCAGCTTTAACAAAAACTCTTTGGCAACGTAGATGGTTCCATTAACTCTGCTTTTCTTCCTATTACTATTATTACTAGCACAGCTGGGCAGAAGATGGGATTTGATTTTCCAGTGTAAAACTAACACTTTCTCCAGCTCCATTGATGGGTTCAGTTCTCTGAACTCCACCGTGTTCACCCCAGTTTATATGCCCTGTTTTATGGTTCGCTGGCGGACAGCAGTCCTCCAATTTTCTATCGTGCACGTGCCACCAGCTGGCCTGTTACTTTCTCTGTGGCTACGATCACTACCCAGCAGGTGACATTGGTCCATCGAGCTTTTCTTTCATTCTTTGCTGAGCAGAAGCTCTTCATGGTTTAGTCATTTCAAACCCGGCCTATTATATGAGTTTTTTAAGCAATTTCTTTTAATATTTCAGAGTAACAAACATGTTTGGAACTTCCGTCTCTCAGTATTCATTTTCCTTTGTGCGCCAAACAATTCCTCGGAGGAAACAATAATCACATGAACATAAGAACGGCCAGACGGGGTCAGACCCACGGTCCATCTAGCCCAGTGTCCTGTCTTCCGACAGTGGCCAGTGCCTGTTGCTTCAGAAGAAAAGAACAGAACAAGCAATTCTCAAGTGATCCATCCACTGTCGCCCATTCCCAGCTTCTGTCAGTGAGAGGCTTAGAGATGCCCAGAGAATGGAGCTGCGTCCATAACCATTGTGAATAACAGACATTGATGGACCAATCCTCCATGAGCTTTTCTAATTATTTTTTGAACCTAACTGGCTTTCACATCATCCCCTGGTAATGAGTGCCACAGGTTAACAATGTATTGGGTGGAGAAGAACTTCCCTTTATTTGTTCTAAACCTGCTGCCTGTTAATTTCATTGGGTGGTTCCTGGTTCTTGTGGTATGTGACCGGGTAAATAATACTTCCTATTCCCTTTCTCCGTGTCCCTTTCTCCTGCCATTCTGAATGTCTGTGTAGACAGAGAACGCCAGCAAGTTTCAAAACACAAGACCTGGTAAAAATGGGGGACGTTACCTACCTAGACATCTGTCGGAAATGTATTAGGAGAAAACACAAAATAATCAGTGTGTTCTTGGAATGTAGTGGGGACAGCTTTTGGTTTCAGAAAGCTGGGAGGAGATATTCGGGACAGCCATTTTAGACTTGATTCTGAGCAAAACCTATCTATAAAAAGGGGAAGAAAGAGGACCCAGGGCACCTGGAAAGATACTGGAACAAATTATGAAACAATCAGCGTGTAAGCACCTGGAGGATAACAGGATTATAAGGACTAGCCAGACTGTGTTTGCCAAGAACAAACCAAAGCCAATGAATCTTTTTTTCTTGTTTGACAGGGTTACAGGTGTCTTAGAAGGGGAAACAGTTGATGTTACCAGATTTGCTCTTCACCTTGGGGTGCGCTCATTTATTAGGATTATGTTCTGGGGTCTCTGTAGTTTTATCAGTGTGTTTCCTGTGTCCCTTGTATTTCAGTGCGGTCCCTGCCTTGGAACCTCTGTTTTCCCCTCTGAATGCTAATGGAGATGCCTCCATGTCCCATCTTTGATGAAAATGAGAGTAAGGGAGTTGCCTTAATCCTGTCACCCTTGCCCGGAGGGGCATTTAGAGTGTGTCTCCTACTACCTTTTATTGCTCGTTGTAAGTCTTTCTTCTGATCAGTTCTGGTTCAAGCAGACGCAGGGGGAGTTCTTCATGAGTCAGACAGGCTGGGTACTGCACCAGGGCTCCACAGGAACACAGAGATGACAGGTAACATGGGAACCCAGTGACTGCAGGACTGGGGAAATGTAACACTTGGCTTATCAAGAAACTAACTATTATTAAACAGCATTTTCAATAGATGTAACCCTGAGCCTCTTGCTGCATTATTTTGCAATCTAGAGCATTTCCCTTTTGTATGCAACTGTGTAATGATATTTAGTTTATTATTCTGCCAAGTGTAAAATTTCACCCCCTCTCCAGTCACTAGGGTTTGGTCCAAAATGGTTAGAAATTAGCAAAAAGACTTTATGGACAAAAAAGGAAACTTTTCAAATTCAGGTGCCTGCCTAACTGGGGCAGCAAAGAAAACAAAGGCAGTCTGGTGGAATCAGCAGGGGAGCTGAGAGGTTTGGGACCAGTGTGTCGCTCTGAAAACAAACGGATGGTGAGATGCTGTGGGAACATGACCAAGCATTTCAACAGAAGCCAGCAGCAGAATTACACAAACTGTTACGTGAGCAAGGCCAGAAAGAGCATCAAAAGTATCATACTATGAGAAGCAACAAAGCAACACATGCTAATAAAGAGTTTTTAACCATTTTATATACACACCATATTTATGTGCATAAAATGTTGCAAATGTTTTAAATGTAGAAGCAAAAGTTAATTTCAACCATGAAAGGAGAAAAGCAAAAACAATGAGACAGGCTCCACCCGCTTCTGCAGCTTCAAGAGCTGCACAGAAGAAGCCATGGCTAGCACCTGAGAAAACCAAGGTAATGACGTGGTCTGATAAAAATTTTGTGAAGGTGAAACTTGTACAGATGGCTCATGGCTCAAAAAGCTCCACATATTCCCCAGAGGAGAATGATTGAGGTGCCACCTGCATGGGGACAGAGAATG
>NW_027132415.1:0-4019 GCF_026122565.2 Emydura macquarii macquarii
TGTCAGCCCTGAGGAGGGTCAAGAAAGGACCAATCCAGAGTGGGTTGAGTAACTCCTTTATGAACTCGCCTCTGTGCTCTATCTCCATTGAACACACTTTTACACTCCACAGAAGATTCCAGAGTGCCACCTGTCACATCATAGGAGTCTTTGGGGGTTCTAAGTCTCACCCCTGAGAGGGGGTCAGCAAATAAACCATACAGAAGTGGGTCGAGTAACCCCTCTATGAAGTCGTCACTGTGCCCTCTCTCCATTGAACACACTTTCACCCTCCATAGAAGCTTCCAGAGTGCCGACTGAAACATCATGGCACTCTATGGACATTCTAAGAATCATCCTTGGGGGGGGCCGGAAATAACCCATCCAGAAGTGGGTCGAGTAACCCCTCTATGAACTCAACTCTGTGCCCTCTCTCCATTGAACAGACTTTCACCCTCCACAGAAGATTCCAGAGTGCCAACTGACACATCATTGGCGTCTATGGTGGTCTAACTGTCCGCTCTGAGCTTCCAGAGGGGGTAGGACATGACCAAACCAGAGTGGGTTGAGTAACCCCTCTATGAACTCGCCTCTGTGCTCTATCTCCATTGAACACACTTTTACACTCCACAGAAGATTCCAGAGTGCCACCTGTCACATCATAGGAGTGTATGGGGGTTCTAACTGTCAGCCATGGGATAGCGGGGGGGGGGGGTCAGGAAATGATCAACCAGAAGTGGATCGAGTAACTCCTCTATGAGATCGTCACTGTGCCCTCTCTCCATTGAACTCACTTTCACCCTCCACAGAAGCTTACAGAATGCCAAGTGAACATCATAGGAGTGTATGGGGGTTCTAACTCTCACCCCTGAGGGGGGGTCAGCAAATAAACTATACAGAAGTGAATCGAATAACTCCTCTATGAACTCGTCTCTGTGCCCTCTCTTCATTGAACACACTTTCACCCTCTACAGAAGCTTCCAGAGTGCCGACTGACACATCATGGGAGTCTTTGGGGGTTTTAACTGTCAGCCCTGAGAGGGGGTAAGGAAATAAACCATTCAGAAGTGGCTCGACTAACCCCTCTATGAACTCGACTCTGTGCCCTCTCTCCATTGAACAGACTTTCACCCTCCACAGAAGCTTCCAGAGTGCCAAGTGAACATCATAGGAGTGTATGGGGGTTCTAACTGTCAGCCATGAGGGGGGCAGGAAATGACCAATCCAGAGTGGGTTGAGTAACCCCTCTATGAACTCGCCTCTGTGCTCTATCTCCATTGAACACACTTTTACACTCCACGGAAGATTCCAGAGTGCCGACTGACACATCATGGGAGTCTAAGATGGTTCTAACTCCCAGCTCTGAGATGGGGTCAGGAAATGATTCATCCAGAAGGTGGTCGAGGAACCCCTCTATGAACTCGTCTCTTTTCCCTCTCTTTATTGAGCACACTTTCACCCTCCACAGAAGCTTCCAGAGTGCCGACTGACACATCATGGCACTCTATGGACATTCTAAGAATCATCCTTGGGGGGGGGCTGGAAATAACCCATCCAGAAGTGGGTCGACTAACCCCTCTATGAACTCTTCTCTGTGCCCTCTCTCCATTGAACACTCATTGAACCTCCACAGAAGCTTCCAGAGTGCTGACTGACACAGCATAGACGTCTAGTGAATTTCTAACTGAACCCAAAGGGGGAATCAAGAAATGTCTCATCCAGAAGTGGGTCGAATAACCCCTCTATGAACTCATCTCTGTGCCCTCTCGCCTTTGAACACGATCTCACCCGCAACAGAAGCTTCCAGAGTGCCGACTGACACATCATGGAGTCTATTGGGGTCTAAATGTATGCTCTGAGGCGGTAAGGAAATAAACCATTCAGAAGTGGGTTGAGTAACCCCTCTATGAACTCGTCTCTGTGCCCTCTCTTCATTGAGCACACTTTCACCCTCCACAGAAGCTTCCAGAGTGCCGACTGACACATCACGGCACTCTATGAATATTCTAAGTCTCATCCTTGAGAGGGGGGCCGGAAATAACCCATCCAGAAGTGGGTCGACTAACCCCTCTACGAACTCGACCCTGTGCCCTCTCTCCATTGAACAGACTTTCACCCTCCACAGAAGCTTCCAGAGTACCAAGTGAACATCATAGGAGTGTATGGGGGTTCTAACTGTCAGCCATGGGGGGGAGTCAGGAAATGACCCACCAGAAGTGGATCGAGTAACCCCTCTATGAAATCGTCACTGTGCCCTCTCTCCATTGAACACACTTTCACCCTCTACAGAAGCTTACAGAGAGCCAACTGAACATCATAGGAGTGTATGGGGGTTCTAACTGTCAGCCAATTCTGGATGAGTCATTTCCTGAACCCCCTCAGAGCTGACAGTTAGAAACCCCAAAGACTCCCATGATGTGTCAGTCGGCACTCTGGAAGCTTCTGTAGAGGGTGAAAGTGTGCTCAATGAAGAGAGGGCACAGAGACGAGTTCATAGAGGAGTTACTCGATCCACTTCTGGTTGATCATTTCCTGACCCCCCCCTGCTATCCCATGGCTGACAGTTAGAACCCCCATACACTCCTATGATGTGACAGGTGGCACTCTGGAATCTTCTGTGGAGTGTAAAAGTGTATTCAATGGTGATAGAGCACAGAGGCGAGTTCATAAAGGGGTTACTCAACCCTCTCTGGATTGGTCATTTCCTGACCCCACCTCAGGGCTGACAGTTAGACCCCCATAGACTCCGATGATGTGTCAGTTGGCACTCTGTAAGCTTCTGTGGAGGGTGAAAGTGTGTTCAATGGAGAGAGGGCACAGAGTTGAGTTCATAGAGGGGTTACTCGACCCACTTCTGTATGGGTTATTTCCGGCCCCCCCCCAAGGATGATTCTTAGAATGTCCATAGATTGCCATGATGTGTCAGTCGGCACTCTGGAGGCTTCTGTGGAGGGTGAAAGTGTGCTCAATGAAGAGAGGGCAGAAAGTCAAGTTTATAGAGGGGTTAGTCGACCCACTTCTGGATGGGTCATGTCCTGACAACCACCCCTTAGGGCAGACAGGTAGATCCCTCATAGATTATCATGATGGTCATTCGGCCCCATGGAAGCTTCTTTGGAGGGTGAAAGTGTGTTCAATGGAGAGAGGGCACAGTGACGATTTCATAGAGGGCTTACTCGACCCAATTCTGGATGAGTCATTTCCTGACCCCCCTCAGGGCTGAGAGTTAGAACCCCCGTAGACTCCTATGATGTGACAGGTGGCACTCTGGAATCTTCTGTGGAGTGTAAAAGTGTGTTCAATGGAGATAGAGCACAGAGGCGAGTTCATAGAGGGGTTACTCAACCCACTCTGGATTGGTCATTTCCTACCCCCCCCTCAGAGCGGACAGTTAGACCACCATAGACGCCAATGATGTGTCAGTTGGCACTCTGGAATCTTCTGTGGAGGGTGAAAGTCTGATCAATGGAGAGAGGGCACAGAGTTGAGTTCATAGAGGGGTTACTCGACCCACTTCTGGATGGGTTATTTCCGGCCCCCCCCCAAGGATGATTCTTAGAATGTCCATAGAGTGCCATGATGTTTCAGTCGGCACTCTGGAAGCTTCTGTGGAGGGTGAAAGTGTGCTCAATGAAGAGAGGGCAGAAAGTCAAGTTTATAGAGGGGTTATTCGACCCACTTCTAGATGGGACATTTCTTGATTTCCCCCCTGAGGGTTGACAGTTAGAAACTCACTAGACGTCTATGCTGTGTCAGTCAGCACTCTGGAAGCTTCTGTGGAGGTTGAATGAGTGTTCAATGGAGAGAGGGCACAGAGAAGAGTTCATAGAAGGATATTCGACCCACTTCTGGCACTCTATGAATATTCTAAGTCACATCCTTGAGGGGGGGCCGGAAATAACCCATCCAGAAGGTGGTCGACTAACCCCTCTATGAACTCGCCTCTGTGCTCTATCTCCATTGAACACACTTTTACACTCTACAGAAGATTTCAGAGTGCCACCGGTCACATCATGGGAGTCTATGGGGTTTCTAACTGT
>NW_027132416.1:0-39959 GCF_026122565.2 Emydura macquarii macquarii
AGGGTTAGGGTTGGTGTTTAGGGTGAGCGTGAGGGTTCAGGGTGAGGGCAAGGGCTAGGATTAGGGTAAGGGCGAGAGTTATTTCGAGGGCGAGGACAAGAGTTAGGCTGAGGGCGAGAAGAAGAGAGGGCTGACGGAGAGGGCGAGGGTTGGGGCGAGGAATTACTTTAGCGAAGGCGTAGGCAGGGAGGAGGGCAAAGATGAGGGTGAGGGCGAAGGGCAGGGCGAAGATTAGAATGAGGGAGAGGGGTAGGGCGAGGTTTAGGTTAGGTCGAAGGCGAGGATAAGAGTTAGGGTGAGGGTGAGGGTTGGGGGTAGGGCCGGGCGAGGGTTGGGGGGAGGGCATGGGATAGGTTGAGAGCGAGGGTGAGGGCGAGGGTAGGGTTAGGGTGGGGGTGAGAGTTCGGGCGAGGGCGAGGGTTGGGGAGAGGATTTGGTTGAGGGCGTAGGCGAGGGAGAAGATTAGGGTGAGGGCGAAGGCAAGGGCGAAGATTAAAGTGAGGGCGAAGCCGAGGGCGAGATTTAAAGTAAGGGCGAAGGCGAGGGCGAGATTTCAAGTAAGGGCGAAGCCGAGGGTAAAGATTTCAAGTGAGGGCGAAGCTGAGGGCAAGATTTCAAAGGGCTGAGGGCGAGATTTAAGGTAAGGGCGAAGCCGAGGGCGAGATTTAAGGTGAGGGCGAAGCCGAGGGTGAAGATTAGAGTGAGGGCGAAGCCGAGGGTGAAGATTAGAGTGAGGGCGAAGGCGAGGGCGAGGATTAGGCTGAGTGCGAGGGTTAGGGAGAGGCGTTAGGGCTAGGATTAGAGTTTAGGGACAATGAATAGATGATTACTTGTAACACTGAAGTATCATCTCCTATGTCCTAAGCACATCGGTAACTAGTTTTATTAGCAGAAGATAATTGGCCTTTACAACCATTCACAGGTATTTACTACTTAGACTTCAAAGAGCACCACAAAGAAAAGTATTCTTACATTCAAAGTTCCATCAAAAGTTCATATGCTCCTTTTGAACTCTTATTTAATAGAAGAGGGTGAGGGTTTAGAGTTAGGGTTTGGGTAAGGGTGAGGGTTAGGGTTGGTGTTTAGGGTGAGCGTGAGGGTTCAGGGTGAGGGCAAGGGCTAGGATTAGGGTAAGGCGAGAGTTAGTTCGAGAGACAAGAGTTAGGCTGAGGGCGAGGACAAGAGTTAGGCTGAGGGAGAGGGCGAGGGTTGGGGCGAGAATTAGTTTGCGAGCGAAGGCGAGGGCAGGGATTCGGTTGAGGGCAAAGATGAGGGTGAGGGCGAAGGGCAGGGCGAAGATTAGAATGAGGGCGAGGGGTAGGGCGAGGTTTAGGTTAGGTCGAAGGCGAGGATAAGAGTTAGGGTGAGGGTGAGGGTTGGGGGTAGGGCGGGGCGAGGGTTGGGGGGAGGGGGGAGGCGTGGATAGGTTGAGAGCGAGGGTGAGGGCGAGGGTAGGGTTAGGGTGAGAGTTTGGGCGAGGGCGAGGGTTGGGGCGAGGATTTGGTGAGGGCGAGGGTTGGGGAGAGGATTCGGTTTAGGGCGTAGGCGAGGGAGAAGATTAGGGTGAGGGCGAAGGCGAGGGCGAAGATTAAAGTGAGGGCGAAGGCGAGGGCGAGATTTCAAGTGAGGGAGAAGCCGAGGGCTTGATTTCAAGTAAGGATGAAGCTGAGGGCAAGATTTCAAGTGAGGGGAAGCCGAGGGCGAGATTTCAAGTGAGGGCGAAGCCGAGGGCAAGATTTAAGTGAGGGCGAAGCCGAGGGCGAGATTTAAGAGTGTGGGCGAGGTGAGGGCGAAGCCGAGGGTGAAGATTAGAGTGAGGGCGAAGGCGAGGGCGAGGATTAGGCTGAGTGCGAGGGTTAGGGAGAGGCGTTAGGGCTAGGATTAGAGTTTAGGGACAATGAATAGATGATTACTTGTAACACTGAAGTATCATCTCCTATGTCCTAAGCACATCGGTAACTAGTTTTATTAGCAGAAGATAATTGGCCTTTACAACCATTCACAGGTATTTACTACTTAGACTTCAAAGAGCACCACAAAGAAAAGTATTCTTACATTCAAAGTTCCATCAAAATGTTCATATGCTCCTTTTGAACTCTTATTTAATAGAAGAGGGTGAGGGTTTAGAGTTAGGGTTTGGGTAAGGGTGAGGGTTAGGGTTGGTGTTTAGGGTGAGCGTGAGGGTTCAGGGTGAGGGCAAGGGCTAGGATTAGGGTAAGGGCGAGAGTTAGTTCGAGGGCGAGGACAAGAGTTAGGCTGAAGAGTTAGGCTGAGGGAGAGGGCGAGGGTTGGGGCGAGAATTAGTTTGCGAGCGAAGGCGAGGGCAGGGATTCGGTTGAGGGCAAAGATGAGGGTGAGGGCGAAGGGCAGGGCGAAGATTAGAATGAGGGCGAGGGGTAGGGCGAGGTTTAGGTTAGGTCGAAGGCGAGGGTAAGAGTTAGGGTGAGGGTGAGGCTTGGGCGTAGGGCGGGGCGAGGGTTGGGGGAGGGCGCGGGATAGGTTGAGAGCGAGGGTGAGGGCGAGGGTAGGGTTAGGGTGGGGGTGAGAGTTTGGGCGAGGGCGAGGGTTTGGGCGAGGATTTGGTTGAGGGCGAGGGTTGGGGAGAGGATTTGGTTGAGGGCGTAGGCGAGGGAGAAGATTAGGGTGAGGGCGAAGGCAAGGGCGAAGATTAAAGTGAGGGCGAAGGCGAGGGCGAGATTTAAAGTGAGGGCGAAGCCGAGGGCGAGATTTCAAGTAAGGGCGAAGCTGAGGGCAAGATTTCAAGTGAGGGCGAAGCCGAGGGCGAGATTTCAAGTAAGGGCGAAGCTGAGGGCAAGATTTCAAGTGAGGGCGAAGCCGAGGGCGAGATTTAAGGTAAGGGCGAAGCCGAGGGCGAGATTTAAGGTGAGGGCGAAGGCGAGGGTGAAGATTAGAGTGAGGGCGAAGGCGAGGGCGAGGATTAGGCTGAGTGCGAGGGTTAGGGAGAGGCGTTAGGGCTAGGATTAGAGTTTAGGGACAATGAATAGATGATTACTTGTAACACTGAAGTATCATCTCCTATGTCCTAAGCACATCGGTAACTAGTTTTATTAGCAGAAGATAATTGGCCTTTACAACCATTCACAGGTATTTACTACTTAGACTTCAAAGAGCACCACAAAGAAAAGTATTCTTACATTCAAAGTTCCATCAAAAAGTTCATATGCTCCTTTTGAACTCTTATTTAATAGAAGAGGGTGAGGGTTTAGAGTTAGGGTTTGGGTAAGGGTGAGGGTTAGGGTTGGTGTTTAGGGTGAGCGTGAGGGTTCAGGGTGAGGGCAAGGGCTAGGATTAGGGTAAGGGCGAGAGTTAGTTCGAGGGCGAGGACAAGAGTTAGGCTGAGGGCGAGAAGAAGAGTTAGGCTGAGGGAGAGGGCGAGGGTTGGGGCGAGAATTAGTTTGCGAGCGAAGGCGAGGGCAGGGATTCGGTTGAGGGCAAAGATGAGGGTGAGGGCGAAGGGCAGGGCGAAGATTAGAATGAGGGCGAGGGGTAGGGCGAGGTTTAGGTTAGGTCAAAGGCGAGGATAAGAGTTAGGGTGAGGGTGAGGGTTGGGGGTAGGGCGGGGCGAGGGTTGGGGGAGGGCGCGGGATAGGTTGAGAGCGAGGGTGAGGGCGAGGGTAGGGTTAGGGTGGGGGTGAGAGTTTGGGCGAGGGCGAGGGCGAGGGTTAGGGTTGAGGGGGGGTTGGAGAGAGGATTTGGTTGAGGGCGAGGGCGAGGGAGAAGAGGATTGGGGTGAGGGCGTAGGCGAGGGAGAAGATTAGGGTGAGGGCGAAGGCAAGGGCGAAGATTAAAGTGAGGGCGAAGGCGAGGGCGAGATTTAAAGTGAGGGCGAAGCCGAGGGCGAGATTTCAAGTGAGGGCGAAGCTGAGGGCGAGATTTCAAGTGAGGGCGAAGCCGAGGGCGAGATTTCAGGTGAGGGCGAAGCCGAGGGCGAGATTTCAAGGTCAGGGCGAAGCCGAGGGCGAGATTTAAGGTGAGGGCGAAGCCGAGGGCGAGATTTAAGGTGAGGGCGAAGCCGAGGGTGAAGATTAGAGTGAGGGCGAAGGCGAGGGCGAGGATTAGGCTGAGTGCGAGGGTTAGGGAGAGGCGTTAGGGCTAGGATTAGAGTTTAGGGACAATGAATAGATGATTACTTGTAACACTGAAGTATCATCTCCTATGTCCTAAGCACATCGGTAACTAGTTTTATTAGCAGAAGATAATTGGCCTTTACAACCATTCACAGGTATTTACTACTTAGACTTCAAAGAGCACCACAAAGAAAAGTATTCTTACATTCAAAGTTCCATCAAAAGTTCATATGCTCCTTTTGAACTCTTATTTAATAGAAGAGGGTGAGGGTTTAGAGTTAGGGTTTGGGTAAGGGTTAGGGTTGGTGTTTAGGGTGAGCGTGAGGGTTCAGGGGTGAGGGCAAGGGCTAGGATTAGGGTAAGGGCGAGAGTTAGTTCGAGGGCGAGGACAAGAGTTAGGCTGAGGGAGAGGGCGAGGGTTAGGCTGAGGGAGAGGGCGAGGGTTGGGGCGAGAATTAGTTTGCGAGCGAAGGCGAGGGCAGGGATTCGGTTGAGGGCAAAGATGAGGGTGAGGGCGAAGGGCAGGGCGAAGATTAGAATGAGGGCGAGGGGTAGGGTGAGGTTTAGGTTAGGTCGAAGGCGAGTATAAGAGTTAGGGTGAGGGTGAGGGGTGGGGGTAGGGCGGGGCGAGGGTTGGGGGAGGGCGCGGGATAGGTTGAGAGCGAGGGTGAGGGCGAGGGTAGGGTTAGGGTGGGGGTGAGAGTTTGGGCGAGGGCGAGGGTTTGGGCGAGGATTTGGTTGAGGGCGAGGGTTGGGGAGAGGATTTGGTTGAGGGCGTAGGCGAGGGAGAAGATTAGGGTGAGGGCGAAGGCAAGGGCGAAGATTAAAGTGAGGGCGAAGGCGAGGGCGAGATTTAAAGTGAGGGCGAAGCCGAGGGCGAGATTTCAAGTTGAGGGCAAGATTTCAAGTGAGGGCGAAGCCGAGGGCGAGATTTCAAGTGAGGGCGAAGCCGAGGGCAAGATTTCAAGTGAGGGCGAAGCCGAGGGCGAGATTTAAGGTGAGGGCGAAGCCGAGGGCGAAGATTTAAGGTGAGGGCGAAGCCGAGGGTGAAGATTAGAGTGAGGGCGAAGGCGAGGGCGAGGATTAGGCTGAGTGCGAGGGTTAGGGAGAGGCGTTAGGGCTAGGATTAGAGTTTAGGGACAATGAATAGATGATTACTTGTAACACTGAAGTATCATCTCCTATGTCCTAAGCACATCGGTAACTAGTTTTATTAGCAGAAGATAATTGGCCTTTACAACCATTCACAGGTATTTACTACTTAGACTTCAAAGAGCACCACAAAGAAAAGTATTCTTACATTCAAAGTTCCATCAAAAAGTTCATATGCTCCTTTTGAACTCTTATTTAATAGAAGAGGGTGAGGGTTTAGAGTTAGGGTTTGGGTAAGGGTTAGGGTTGGTGTTTAGGGTGAGCGTGAGGGTTCAGGGTGAGGGCAAGGGCTAGGATTAGGGTAAGGGCGAGAGTTAGTTCGAGGGCGAGGACAAGAGTTAGGCTGAGGGCGAGAAGAAGAGTTAGGCTGAGGGAGAGGGCGAGGGTTGGGGCGAGAATTAGTTTGCGAGCGAAGGCGAGGGCAGGGATTCGGTTGAGGGCAAAGATGAGGGTGAGGGCGAAGGGCAGGGCGAAGATTAGAATGAGGGCGAGGGGTAGGGCGAGGTTTAGGTTAGGTCGAAGGCGAGGATAAGAGTTAGGGTGAGGGTGAGGGTTGGGGGTAGGGCGGGGCGAGGGTTGGGGGGAGGGCGCGGGATAGGTTGAGAGCGAGGGTGAGGGCGAGGGTAGGGTTAGGGTGGGGGTGAGAGTTTGGGCGAGGGCGAGGGTTTGGGCGAGGAGTTGAGGGCGAGGGTTGGGGAGAGGATTTGGTTGAGGGCGTAGGCGAGGGAGAAGATTAGGGTGAGGGCGAAGGCAAGGGCGAAGATTAAAGTGAGGGCGAAGGCGAGGGCGAGATTTAAAGTGAGGGCGAAGCCGAGGGCGAGATTTCAAGTGAGGGCGAAGCTGAGGGCAAGATTTCAAGTGAGGGCGAAGCGAGGGCGAGATTTCAAGTGAGGGCGAAGCCGAGGGCGAGATTTCAAGTGAGGGCGAAGCCGAGGGCGTAAGGGCGAAGCCGAGGGCGAGATTTAAGGTGAGGGCGAAGCCGAGGGCGAGATTTAAGGTGAGGGCGAAGGTGAGGGCGAAGCCGAGGGTGAAGATTAGAGTGAGGGCGAAGGCGAGGGCGAGGATTAGGCTGAGTGCGAGGGTTAGGGAGAGGCGTTAGGGCTAGGATTAGAGTTTAGGGACAATGAATAGATGATTACTTGTAACACTGAAGTATCATCTCCTATGTCCTAAGCACATCGGTAACTAGTTTTATTAGCAGAAGATAATTGGCCTTTACAACCATTCACAGGTATTTACTACTTAGACTTCAAAGAGCACCACAAAGAAAAGTATTCTTACATTCAAAGTTCCATCAAAATGTTCATATGCTCCTTTTGAACTCTTATTTAATAGAAGAGGGTGAGGGTTTAGAGTTAGGGTTTGGGTAAGGGTGAGGGTTAGGGTTGGTGTTTAGGGTGAGCGTGAGGGTTCAGGGTGAGGGCAAGGGCTAGGATTAGGGTAAGGGCGAGAGTTAGTTCGAGGGCGAGGACAAGAGTTAGGCTGAGGGCAAGAGTTAGGCTGAGGGAGAGGGCGAGGGTTGGGGCGAGAATTAGTTTGCGAGCGAAGGCGAGGGCAGGGATTCGGTTGAGGGCAAAGATGAGGGTGAGGGCGAAGGGCAGGGCGAAGATTAGAATGAGGGCGAGGGGTAGGGCGAGGTTTAGGTTAGGTCGAAGGCGAGGATAAGAGTTAGGGTGAGGGTGAGGGTTGGGGGTAGGGCGGGGCGAGGGTTGGGGGAGGGCGCGGGATAGGTTGAGAGCGAGGGTGAGGGCGAGGGTAGGGTTAGGGTGGGGGTGAGAGTTTGGGCGAGGGCGAGGGTTTGGGCGAGGATTTGGTTGAGGGCGAGGGTTGGGGAGAGGATTTGGTTGAGGGCGTAGGCGAGGGAGAAGATTAGGGTGAGGGCGAAGGCAAGGGCGAAGATTAAAGTGAGGGCGAAGGCGAGGGCGAGATTTAAAGTGAGGGCGAAGCCGAGGGCGAGATTTCAAGTGAGGGCGAAGCCGAGGGCTAGATTTCAAGTGAGGGCGAAGCCGAGGGCTAGATTTCAAGTGAGGGCGAAGCCGAGGGCAAGTTTTCAAGTAAGGGCGAAGCCGAGGGCAAGATTTCAGGAGGGCGGCCGAGGGCGAGATTTAAAGTGAGGGCGAAGCCGACGGTGAAGATTAGAGTGAGGGCGAATGCGAAGGCGAGGATTAGGGTGAGTGCGAGGGTTAGGGAGAGGCGTTAGGGCTAGGATTAGAGTTTAGGGACAATGAATAGATGATTACTTGTAACACTGAAGTATCATCTCCTATGTCCTAAGCACATCGGTAACTAGTTTTATTAGCAGAAGATAATTGGCCTTTACAACCATTCACAGGTATTTACTACTTAGACTTCAAAGAGCACCACAAAGAAAAGTATTCTTACATTCAAAGTTCCATCAAAAAGTTCATATGCTCCTTTTGAACTCTTATTTAATAGAAGAGGGTGAGGGTTTAGAGTTAGGGTTTGGGTAAGGGTTAGGGTTGGTGTTTAGGGTGAGCGTGAGGGTTCAGGGTGAGGGCAAGGGCTAGGATTAGGGTAAGGGCGAGAGTTAGTTCGAGGGCGAGGACAAGAGTTAGGCTGAGGGCGAGAAGAAGAGTTAGGCTGAGGGAGAGGGCGAGGGTTGGGGCGAGAATTAGTTTGCGAGCGAAGGCGAGGGCAGGGATTCGGTTGAGGGCAAAGATGAGGGTGAGGGCGAAGGGCAGGGCGAAGATTAGAATGAGGGCGAGGGGTAGGGCGAGGTTTAGGTTAGGTCGAAGGCGAGGATAAGAGTTAGGGTGAGGGTGAGGGTTGGGGGTAGGGCGGGGCGAGGGTTGGGGGGAGGGCGCGGGATAGGTTGAGAGCGAGGGTGAGGGCGAGGGTAGGGTTAGGGTGGGGGTGAGAGTTTGGGCGAGGGCGAGGGTTTGGGCGAGGATTTGGTTGAGGGCGAGGGTTGGGGAGAGGATTTGGTTGAGGGCATAGGCGAGGGAGAGATTAGGGTGAGGGCGAAGGCAAGGGCGAAGATTAAAGTGAGGGCGAAGGCGAGGGCGAGATTTAAAGTGAGGGCGAAGGCGAGGGCGAGATTTCAAGTGAGGGCGAAGCTGAGGGCAAGATTTCAAGTGAGGGCGAAGCCGAGGGCGAGATTTCAAGTGAGGGCGAAGCTGAGGGCAAGATTTCAAGTGAGGGCGAAGCCGAGGGCGAGATTTAAGGTAAGGGCGAAGCCGAGGGCGAGATTTAAGGTGAGGGCGAAGCCGAGGGTGAAGATTAGAGTGAGGGCGAAGGCGAGGGCGAGGATTAGGCTGAGTGCGAGGGTTAGGGAGAGGCGTTAGGGCTAGGATTAGAGTTTAGGGACAATGAATAGATGATTACTTGTAACACTGAAGTATCATCTCCTATGTCCTAAGCACATCGGTAACTAGTTTTATTAGCAGAAGATAATTGGCCTTTACAACCATTCACAGGTATTTACTACTTAGACTTCAAAGAGCACCACAAAGAAAAGTATTCTTACATTCAAAGTTCCATCAAAAGTTCATATGCTCCTTTTGAACTCTTATTTAATAGAAGAGGGTGAGGGTTTAGAGTTAGGGTTTGGGTAAGGGTTAGGGTTGGTGTTTAGGGTGAGCGTGAGGGTTCAGGGTGAGGGCAAGGGCTAGGATTAGGGTAAGGGCGAGAGTTAGTTCGAGGGCGAGGACAAGAGTTAGGCTGAGGGCGAGAAGAAGAGTTAGGCTGAGGGAGAGGGCGAGGGTTGGGGCGAGAATTAGTTTGCGAGCGAAGGCGAGGGCAGGGATTCGGTTGAGGGCAAAGATGAGGGTGAGGGCGAAGGGCAGGGCGAAGATTAGAATGAGGGCGAGGGGTAGGGCGAGGTTTAGGTTAGGTCGAAGGCGAGGATAAGAGTTAGGGTGAGGGTGAGGGTTGGGGGTAGGGCGGGGCGAGGGTTGGGGGAGGGCGCGGGATAGGTTGAGCGCGCGGGTGCGGGCGAGGGTAGGGTTAGGGTGGGGGTGAGAGTTGGGGCGAGGGCGAGGGTTTGGGCGAGGATTTGGTTGAGGGCGAGGGTTGGGGAGAGGATTTGGTTGAGGGCGTAGGCGAGGGAGAAGATTAGGGTGAGGGCGAAGGCAAGGGCGAAGATTAAAGTGAGGGCGAAGGCGAGGGCGAGATTTAAAGTGAGTGCGAAGCGAGGGCGAGATTTCAAGTGAGGGTGAGGGCAAGATTTCAAGTGAGGGCGAAGCCGAGGGCGAGATTTAAGTGAGGGCGAAGCCGAGGGCGAGATTTAAGGTGAGGGCGAAGCCGAGGGCGAGATTTCAAGTGAGGGTGAAGATTAGAGTGAGGGCGAAGGCGAGGGCGAGGATTTGAGTGCGAGGGTAGGGAGAGGCGTTAGGGCTAGGATTAGAGTTTAGGGACAATGAATAGATGATTACTTGTAACACTGAAGGTCCTAAGCACATCGGAGTTTTATTAGCAGAAGATAATTGGCCTTTACAACCATTCACAGGTATTTACTACTTAGACTTCAAAGAGCACCACAAAGAAAAGTATTCTTACATTCAAAGTTCCATCAAAAAGTTCATATGCTCCTTTTGAACTCTTATTTAATAGAAGAGGGTGAGGGTTTAGAGTTAGGGTTTGGGTAAGGGTTAGGGTTGGTGTTTAGGGTGAGCGTGAGGGTTCAGGGTGAGGGCGAAGGGCTCGAGGGCGAGGGAGGGTGAGAGATTAGAGTGAGGGCGAAGGCGAGGGCGAGGGCGAGGGCGAAGGGAGGGCGAAGATTAGAAGTGAGGGCGAAGGCGAGGGCGAGAGGTTAGGCTGAGTGCGCGAGGGTTAGGGAGAGGCGTTAGGGCTAGGATTAGAGTTTAGGGACAATGAATAGATGATTACTTGTAACACTGAAGTATCATCTCCTATGTCCTAAGCACATCGGTAACTAGTTTTATTAGCAGAAGATAATTGGCCTTTACAACCATTCACAGGTATTTACTACTTAGACTTCAAAGAGCACCACAAAGAAAAGTATTCTTACATTCAAAGTTCCATCAAAAAGTTCATATGCTCCTTTTGAACTCTTATTTAATAGAAGAGGGTGAGGGTTTAGAGTTAGGGTTTGGGTAAGGGTGAGGGTTGGTGTTTAGGGTGAGCGTGAGGGTTCAGGGTGAGGGCAAGGGCTAGGATTAGGGTAAGGGCGAGAGTTAGCGAGGGCGAGGACAAGAGTTAGGCTAGCCGAGGGCGAGATTTAAGTGAGGGCGGCGAGGGAGAGATTTAGGTGAGGGCGAGGGTTAGGAGTGCGAGGGTTAGGGAGAGGCGTTAGGGCTAGGATTAGAGTTTAGGGACAATGAATAGATGATTACTTGTAACACTGAAGTATCATCTCCTATGTCCTAAGCACATCGGTAACTAGTTTTATTAGCAGAAGATAATTGGCCTTTACAACCATTCACAGGTATTTACTACTTAGACTTCAAAGAGCACCAGAAAAGTATTCTTACATTCAAAGTTCCATCAAAAAGTTCATATGCTCCTTTTGAACTCTTATTTAATAGAAGAGGGTGAGGGTTTAGAGTTAGGGTTTGGGTAGGGTGAGGGTTAGGGTTGGTGTTTAGGGTGAGCGTGAGGGTTCAGGGTGAGGGCAAGGGCTAGGATTAGGGTAAGGGCGAGAGTTAGTTCGAGGGCGAGGACAAGAGTTAGGCTGAGGGCGAGAAGAAGAGTTAGGCTGAGGGAGAGGGCGAGGGTTGGGGCGAGAATTAGTTTGCGAGCGAAGGCGAGGGCAGGGATTCGGTTGAGGGCAAAGATGAGGGTGAGGGCGAAGGGCAGGGCGAAGATTAGAATGAGGGCGAGGGGTAGGGCGAGGTTTAGGTTAGGTCGAAGGCGAGGATAAGAGTTAGGGTGAGGGTGAGGGTTGGGGGTAGGGCGGGGCGAGGGTTGGGGGAGGGCGCGGGATAGGTTGAGAGCGAGGGTGAGGGCGAGGGTAGGGTTAGGGTGGGGGTGAGAGTTTGGGCGAGGGCGAGGGTTTGGGCGAGGATTTGGTTGAGGGCGAGGGTTGGGGAGAGGATTTGGTTGAGGGCGTAGGCGAGGGAGAAGATTAGGGTGAGGGCGAAGGCAAGGCGAAGATTAAAGTGAGGGCGAAGGCGAAGATTAAAGTGAGGGCGAAGGCGAGGGCGAGATTTAAAGTGAGGGCGAAGCCGAGGGCGAGATTTCAAGTGAGGGCGAAGCTGAGGGCGATTTCAAGTGAGGGCGAAGCCGAGGGCGAGATTTAAGTGAGGGCGAAGCCGAGGGCGAGATTTAAGTGAGGGCGAAGCCGAGGGCGAGATTTAAGGTGAGGGCGAAGCCGAGGGCGAGATTTAAGGTGAGGGCGAAGCCGAGGGTGAAGATTAGAGTGAGGGCGAAGGCGAGGGCGAGGATTAGGCTGAGTGCGAGGGTTAGGGAGAGGCGTTAGGGCTAGGATTAGAGTTTAGGGACAATGAATAGATGATTACTTGTAACACTGAAGTATCATCTCCTATGTCCTAAGCACATCGGTAACTAGTTTTATTAGCAGAAGATAATTGGCCTTTACAACCATTCACAGGTATTTACTACTTAGACTTCAAAGAGCACCACAAAGAAAAGTATTCTTACATTCAAAGTTCCATCAAAAAGTTCATATGCTCCTTTTGAACTCTTATTTAATAGAAGAGGGTGAGGGTTTAGAGTTAGGGTTTGGGTAAGGGTTAGGGTTGGTGTTTAGGGTGAGCGTGAGGGTTCAGGGTGAGGGCAAGGGCTAGGATTAGGGTAAGGGCGAGAGTTAGTTCGAGGGCGAGGACAAGAGTTAGGCTGAGGGCGAGAAGAAGAGTTAGGCTGAGGGAGAGGGCGAGGGTTGGGGCGAGAATTAGTTTGCGAGCGAAGGCGAGGGCAGGGATTCGGTTGAGGGCAAAGATGAGGGTGAGGGCGAAGGGCAGGGCGAAGATTAGAATGAGGGCGAGGGGTAGGGCGAGGTTTAGGTTAGGTCGAAGGCGAGGATAAGAGTTAGGGTGAGGGTGAGGGTTGGGGGTAGGGCGGGGCGAGGGTTGGGGGAGGGCGCGGGATAGGTTGAGAGCGAGGGTGAGGGCGAGGGTAGGGTTAGGGTGGGGGTGAGAGTTTGGGCGAGGGCGAGGGTTTGGGCGAGGATTTGGTTGAGGGCGAGGGTTGGGGAGAGGATTTGGTTGAGGGCGTAGGCGAGGGAGAAGATTAGGGTGAGGGCGAAGGCAAGGGCGAAGATTAAAGTGAGGGCGAGATTTAAAGTGAGGGCGGCGAGGGCGAGATTTAAAGTGAGGGCGAAGCGAGGGCAAGATTTCAAAGTGAGGGCGAAGCGAGGGCAAGATTTCGAAAGGGTGAGGGCGAAGCCGAGGGCGAGATTTAAGGTGAGGGCGAAGCCGAGGGCGAGATTTAAGGTGAGGGCGAAGGCGAGGGCGAGATTTAAGGTGAGGGGGCGAAGCGAGGGTGAAGATTAGAGTGAGGGCGAAGGCGAGGGCGAGGATTAGGCTGAGTGCGAGGGTTAGGGAGAGGCGTTAGGGCTAGGATTAGAGTTTAGGGACAATGAATAGATGATTACTTGTAACACTGAAGTATCATCTCCTATGTCCTAAGCACATCGGTAACTAGTTTTATTAGCAGAAGATAATTGGCCTTTACAACCATTCACAGGTATTTACTACTTAGACTTCAAAGAGCACCACAAAGAAAAGTATTCTTACATTCAAAGTTCCATCAAAATGTTCATATGCTCCTTTTGAACTCTTATTTAATAGAAGAGGGTGAGGGTTTAGAGTTAGGGTTTGGGTAAGGGTTAGGGTTGGTGTTTAGGGTGAGCGTGAGGGTTCAGGGTGAGGGCAAGGGCTAGGATTAGGGTAAGGGCGAGAGTTAGTTCGAGGGCGAGGACAAGAGTTAGGCTGAGGGCGAGAAGAAGAGTTAGGCTGAGGGAGAGGGCGAGGGTTGGGGCGAGAATTAGTTTGCGAGCGAAAGGCGAGGGAGGGATTCGGTTGAGGGCGAGGAAAGATAGGGAGAGGCGTTAGGGCTAGGATTAGAGTTTAGGGACAATGAATAGATGATTACTTGTAACACTGAAGTATCATCTCCTATGTCCTAAGCACATCGGTAACTAGTTTTATTAGCAGAAGATAATTGGCCTTTACAACCATTCACAGGTATTTACTACTTAGACTTCAAAGAGCACCACAAAGAAAAGTATTCTTACATTCAAAGTTCCATCAAAAGTTCATATGCTCCTTTTGAACTCTTATTTAATAGAAGAGGGTGAGGGTTTAGAGTTAGGGTTTGGGTAGGGTGAGGGTTGTTGGTGTTTAGGGTGAGCGTGAGGGTTCAGGGTGAGGGCAAGGGCTAGGATTAGGGTAAGGGCGAGAGTTAGTTTGAGGGCGAGGACAAGAGTTAGGCTGAGGGAGAGGGCGAGGGTTAGGCTGAGGGAGAGGGCGAGGGTTGGGGCGAGAATTAGTTTGCGAGCGAAGGCGAGGGCAGGGATTCGGTTGAGGGCAAAGATGAGGGTGAGGGCGAAGGGCAGGGCGAAGATTAGAATGAGGGCGAGGGGTAGGGCGAGGTTTAGGTTAGGTCGAAGGCGAGGATAAGAGTTAGGGTGAGGGTGAGGGTTGGGGGTAGGGCGGGGCGAGGGTTGGGGGAGGGCGCGGGATAGGTTGAGAGCGAGGGTGAGGGCGAGGGTAGGGTTAGGGTGGGGGTGAGAGTTGGGCGAGGGCGAGGGTTTGGG
The DNA here is from genome assembly GCF_026122565.2 of Emydura macquarii macquarii. Classification (NCBI taxonomy): domain Eukaryota; kingdom Metazoa; phylum Chordata; order Testudines; family Chelidae; genus Emydura; species Emydura macquarii. The sequence goes on from NW_027132416.1 coordinate 13,939, forward strand.
CGAGGATTTGGTTGAGGGCGAGGGTTGGGGAGAGGATTTGGTTGAGGGCGTAGGCGAGGGAGAAGATTAGGGTGAGGGCGAAGGCAAGGGCGAAGATTAAAGTGAGGGCGAAGGCGAGGGCGAGATTTAAAGTGAGGGCGAAGCCGAGGGCGAGATTTCAAGTGAGGGCGAAGCCGAGGGCGAGATTTCAAGTGAGGGCGAAGCTGAGGGCAAGATTTCAAGTGAGGGCGAAGCCGAGGGCGAGATTTAAAGTAAGGGCGAAGCCGAGGGCGAGATTTAAGTGAGGGCGAATCCGAGGGCGAGATTTAAGGTGAGGGCGAAGCCGAGGGCGAGATTTAAGGTGAGGGCGAAGCCGAGGGTGAAGATTAGAGTGAGGGCGAAGGCGAGGGCGAGGATTAGGCTGAGTGCGAGGGTTAGGGAGAGGCGTTAGGGCTAGGATTAGAGTTTAGGGACAATGAATAGATGATTACTTGTAACACTGAAGTATCATCTCCTATGTCCTAAGCACATCGGTAACTAGTTTTATTAGCAGAAGATAATTGGCCTTTACAACCATTCACAGGTATTTACTACTTAGACTTCAAAGAGCACCACAAAGAAAAGTATTCTTACATTCAAAGTTCCATCAAAAAGTTCATATGCTCCTTTTGAACTCTTATTTAATAGAAGAGGGTGAGGGTTTAGAGTTAGGGTTTGGGTAAGGGTTAGGGTTGGTGTTTAGGGTGAGCGTGAGGGTTCAGGGTGAGGGCAAGGGCTAGGATTAGGGTAAGGGCGAGAGTTAGTTCGAGGGCGAGGACAAGAGTTAGGCTGAGGGCGAGAAGAAGAGTTAGGCTGAGGGAGAGGGCGAGGGTTGGGGCGAGAATTAGTTTGCGAGCGAAGGCGAGGGCAGGGATTCGGTTGAGGGCAAAGATGAGGGTGAGGGCGAAGGGCAGGGCGAAGATTAGAATGAGGGCGAGGGGTAGGGCGAGGTTTAGGTTAGGTCGAAGGCGAGGATAAGAGTTAGGGTGAGGGTGAGGGTTGGGGGTAGGGCGGGGCGAGGGTTGGGGGAGGGCGCGGGATAGGTTGAGAGCGAGGGTGAGGGCGAGGGTAGGGTTAGGGTGGGGGTGAGAGTTTGGGCGAGGGCGAGGGTTTGGGCGAGGAGGGTTGAGGGCGAGGGTTGGGGAGAGGATTTGGTTGAGGGCGTAGGCGAGGGAGAAGATTAGGGTGAGGGCGAAGGCAAGGGCGAAGATTAAAGTGAGGGCGAAGGCGAGGGCGAGATTTAAAGTGAGGGCGAAGGCGAGGGCGAGATTTCAAGTGAGGGCGAAGCTGAGGGCAAGATTTCAAGTGAGGGCGAAGCCGAGGGCGAGATTTCAAGTGAGGGCGAAGCCGAGGGCAAGATTTCAAGTGAGGGCGAAGCCGAGGGCGAGATTTAAGGTAAGGGCGAAGCCGAGGGCGAGATTTAAGGTGAGGGCGAAGCCGAGGGTGAAGATTAGAGTGAGGGCGAAGGCGAGGGCGAGGATTAGGCTGAGTGCGAGGGTTAGGGAGAGGCGTTAGGGCTAGGATTAGAGTTTAGGGACAATGAATAGATGATTACTTGTAACACTGAAGTATCATCTCCTATGTCCTAAGCACATCGGTAACTAGTTTTATTAGCAGAAGATAATTGGCCTTTACAACCATTCACAGGTATTTACTACTTAGACTTCAAAGAGCACCACAAAGAAAAGTATTCTTACATTCAAAGTTCCATCAAAATGTTCATATGCTCCTTTTGAACTCTTATTTAATAGAAGAGGGTGAGGGTTTAGAGTTAGGGTTTGGGTAGGGTGAGGGTTAGGGTTGGTGTTTAGGGTGAGCGTGAGGGTTCAGGGTGAGGGCAAGGGCTAGGATTAGGGTAAGGGCGAGAGTTAGTTCGAGGGCGAGGACAAGAGTTAGGCTGAGGGCGAGAAGAAGAGTTAGGCTGAGGGAGAGGGCGAGGGTTGGGGCGAGAATTAGTTTGCGAGCGAAGGCGAGGGCAGGGATTCGGTTGAGGGCAAAGATGAGGGTGAGGGCGAAGGGCAGGGCGAAGATTAGAATGAGGGCGAGGGGTAGGGCGAGGTTTAGGTTAGGTCGAAGGCGAGGATAAGAGTTAGGGTGAGGGTGAGGGTTGGGGGTAGGGCGGGGCGAGGGTTGGGGGAGGGCGCGGGATAGGTTGAGGCGAGGGTGAGGGCGAGGGTAGGGAGGGTTGTGAGCGAGGGTGAGGGCGAGGGAGGGTTTGGGCGAGGATTTGGTTGAGGGCGAGGGTTGGGGAGGATTTGGTTGAGGGCGTAGGGTTGGGGAGAAGATTAGGGTGAGGGCGAAGGCGAGGGCGAAGATTAGGGTGAGGGCGAAGGCGAGGGCGAGATTTAAAGTGAGGGCGAAGCCGGGGCGAGATTTCAAGTGAGGGCGAAGTGAGGGCAAGATTTAAAGTGAGGGCGAAGGCGAGGGCGAGATTTCAAGTGAGGGCGAAGCCGAGGGCGAGATTTAAAGTGAGGGCGAAGCCGAGGGCGAGATTTAAGGTGAGGGCGAAGCCGAGGGCGAGATTTAAGGTGAGGGCGAAGCCGAGGGTGAAGATTAGAGTGAGGGCGAAGGCGAGGGCGAGGATTAGGCTGAGTGCGAGGGTTAGGGAGAGGCGTTAGGGCTAGGATTAGAGTTTAGGGACAATGAATAGATGATTACTTGTAACACTGAAGTATCATCTCCTATGTCCTAAGCACATCGGTAACTAGTTTTATTAGCAGAAGATAATTGGCCTTTACAACCATTCACAGGTATTTACTACTTAGACTTCAAAGAGCACCACAAAGAAAAGTATTCTTACATTCAAAGTTCCATCAAAATGTTCATATGCTCCTTTTGAACTCTTATTTAATAGAAGAGGGTGAGGGTTTAGAGTTAGGGTTTGGGTAAGGGTGAGGGTTAGGGTTGGTGTTTAGGGTGAGCGTGAGGGTTCAGGGTGAGGGCAAGGGCTAGGATTAGGGTAAGGGCGAGAGTTAGTTCGAGGGCGAGGACAAGAGTTAGGCTGAGGGCGAGAAGAAGAGTTAGGCTGAGGGAGAGGGCGAGGGTTGGGGCGAGAATTAGTTTGAGCGAAGGGCGAGGGTTGGGGCGAGAATTAGTTTGCGAGCGAAGGCGAGGGCAGGGATTCGGTTGAGGGCAAAGATGAGGGTGAGGGCGAAGGGCAGGGCGAAGATTAGAATGAGGGCGAGGGGTAGGGCGAGGTTTAGGTTAGGTCGAAGGCGAGGATAAGAGTTAGGGTGAGGGTGAGGGTTGGGGGTAGGGCGGGGCGAGGGTTGGGGGGAGGGCGCGGGATAGGTTGAGAGCGAGGGTGAGGGCGAGGGTAGGGTTAGGGTGGGGGTGAGAGTTTGGGCGAGGGCGAGGGTTTGGGCGAGGATTTGGTTGAGGGCGAGGGTTGGGGAGAGGATTTGGTTGAGGGCGTAGGCGAGGGAGAAGATTAGGGTGAGGGCGAAGGCAAGGGCGAAGATTAAAGTGAGGGCGAAGGCGAGGGCGAGATTTAAAGTGAGGGCGAAGCCGAGGGCGAGATTTCAAGTAAGGGCGAAGCTGAGGGCAAGATTTCAAGTGAGGGCGAAGCCGAGGGCGAGATTTCAAGTGAGGGCGAAGCCGAGGGCGAGATTTAAGTGAGGGCGAAGCCGAGGGCGAGATTTAAGGTGAGGGCGAAGCCGAGGGCGAGATTTAAGGTGAGGGCGAAGCCGAGGGTGAAGATTAGAGTGAGGGCGAAGGCGAGGGCGAGGATTAGGCTGAGTGCGAGGGTTAGGGAGAGGCGTTAGGGCTAGGATTAGAGTTTAGGGACAATGAATAGATGATTACTTGTAACACTGAAGTATCATCTCCTATGTCCTAAGCACATCGGTAACTAGTTTTATTAGCAGAAGATAATTGGCCTTTACAACCATTCACAGGTATTTACTACTTAGACTTCAAAGAGCACCACAAAGAAAAGTATTCTTACATTCAAAGTTCCATCAAAAAGTTCATATGCTCCTTTTGAACTCTTATTTAATAGAAGAGGGTGAGGGTTTAGAGTTAGGGTTTGGGTAAGGGTTAGGGTTGGTGTTTAGGGTGAGCGTGAGGGTTCAGGGTGAGGGCAAGGGCTAGGATTAGGGTAAGGGCGAGAGTTAGTTCGAGGGCGAGGACAAGAGTTAGGCTGAGGGCGAGAAGAAGAGTTAGGCTGAGGGAGAGGGCGAGGGTTGGGGCGAGAATTAGTTTGCGAGCGAAGGCGAGGGCAGGGATTCGGTTGAGGGCAAAGATGAGGGTGAGGGCGAAGGGCAGGGCGAAGATTAGAATGAGGGCGAGGGGTAGTGCGAGGTTTAGGTTAGGTCGAAGGCGAGGATAAGAGTTAGGGTGAGGGTGAGGGTTGGGGGTAGGGCGGGGCGAGGGTTGGGGGAGGGCGCGGGATAGGTTGAGAGCGAGGGTGAGGGCGAGGGTAGGGTTAGGGTGGGGGTGAGAGTTTGGGCGAGGGCGAGGGTTTGGGCGAGGATTTGGTTGAGGGCGAGGGTTGGGGAGAGGATTTGGTTGAGGGCGTAGGCGAGGGAGAAGATTAGGGTGAGGGCGAAGGCAAGGGCGAAGATTAAAGTGAGGGCGAAGGCGAGGGCGAGATTTAAAGTGAGGGCGAAGCCGAGGGCGAGATTTCAAGTAAGGGCGAAGCTGAGGGCAAGATTTCAAGTGAGGGCGAAGCTGAGGGCAAGATTTCAAGAGGGCGAAGCCGAGGGCGAGATTTCAAGTGAGGGCGAAGCCGAGGGCAAGATTTCAAGTGAGGGCGAAGCCGAGGGCGAGATTTAAGGTAAGGGCGAAGCCGAGGGCGAGATTTAAGGTGAGGGCGAAGCCGAGGGCGAGAGTGAAGCCGAGGGTGAAGATTAGAGTGAGGGCGAAGGCGAGGGCGAGGATTAGGCTGAGTGCGAGGGTTAGGGAGAGGCGTTAGGGCTAGGATTAGAGTTTAGGGACAATGAATAGATGATTACTTGTAACACTGAAGTATCATCTCCTATGTCCTAAGCACATCGGTAACTAGTTTTATTAGCAGAAGATAATTGGCCTTTACAACCATTCACAGGTATTTACTACTTAGACTTCAAAGAGCACCACAAAGAAAAGTATTCTTACATTCAAAGTTCCATCAAAATGTTCATATGCTCCTTTTGAACTCTTATTTAATAGAAGAGGGTGAGGGTTTAGAGTTAGGGTTTGGGTAAGGGTGAGGGTTAGGGTTGGTGTTTAGGGTGAGCGTGAGGGTTCAGGGTGAGGGCAAGGGCTAGGATTAGGGTAAGGGCGAGAGTTAGTTCGAGGGCGAGGACAAGAGTTAGGCTGAGGGAGAGGGCGAGGGTTGGGGCGAGAATTAGTTTGCGAGCGAAGGCGAGGGCAGGGATTCGGTTGAGGGCAAAGATGAGGGTGAGGGCGAACGGGAGGGCGAAGATTAGAATGAGGGCGAGGGGTAGGGCGAGGTTTAGGTTAGATCGAAGGCGAGGATAAGAGTTAGGGTGAGGGTGAGGGTGAGGGTTAGGGTTGGTGTTTAGGGTGAGCGTGAGGGTTCAGGGTGAGGGCAAGGGCTAGGATTAGGGTAAGGGCGAGAGTTAGTTCGAGGGCGAGGACAAGAGTTAGGCTGAGGGCGAGGACAAGAGTTAGGCTGAGGGAGAGGGCGAGGGTTGGGGCGAGAATTAGTTTGCGAGCGAAGGCGAGGGCAGGGATTCGGTTGAGGGCAAAGATGAGGGTGAGGGCGAAGGGCAGGGCGAAGATTAGAATGAGGGCGAGGGGTAGGGCGAGGTTTAGGTTAGGTCGAAGGCGAGGATAAGAGTTAGGGTGAGGGTGAGGGTTGGGGGTAGGGCGGGGCGAGGGTTGGGGGAGGGCGCGGGATAGGTTGAGAGCGAGGGTGAGGGCGAGGGTAGGGTTAGTGTGGGGGTGAGAGTTTGGGCGAGGGCCAGGGTTTGGTTGAGGGCGAGGGTTGGGGAGAGGATTTGGTTGAGGGCGTAGGCGAGGGAGAAGATTAGGGTGAGGGCGAAGGCAAGGGCGAAGATTAAAGTGAGGGCGAAGGCGAGGGCGAGATTTAAAGTGAGGGCGAAGCCGAGGGCGAGATTTCAAGTGAGGGCGAAGCCGAGGGCGAGATTTCAAGTGAGGGCGAAGCTGAGGGCGAGATTTCAAGTAAGGGCGAAGCTGAGGGCAAGATTTCAAGTGAGGGCGAAGCCGAGGGCGAGATTTAAGGTAAGGGCGAAGCCGAGGGCGAGATTTAATGTAAGGGCGAAGCCGAGGGCGAGATTTAAGGTGAGGGCGAAGCCGAGGGTGAAGATTAGAGTGAGGGCGAAGGCGAGGGCGAGGATTAGGCTGAGTGCGAGGGTTAGGGAGAGGCGTTAGGGCTAGGATTAGAGTTTAGGGACAATGAATAGATGATTACTTGTAACACTGAAGTATCATCTCCTATGTCCTAAGCACATCGGTAACTAGTTTTATTAGCAGAAGATAATTGGCCTTTACAACCATTCACAGGTATTTACTACTTAGACTTCAAAGAGCACCACAAAGAAAAGTATTCTTACATTCAAAGTTCCATCAAAAAGTTCATATGCTCCTTTTGAACTCTTATTTAATAGAAGAGGGTGAGGGTTTAGAGTTAGGGTTTGGGTAAGGGTTAGGGTTGGTGTTTAGGGTGAGCGTGAGGGTTCAGGGTGAGGGCAAGGGCTAGGATTAGGGTAAGGGCGAGAGTTAGTTCGAGGGCGAGGACAAGAGTTAGGCTGAGGGCGAGAAGAAGAGTTAGGCTGAGGGAGAGGGCGAGGGTTGGGGCGAGAATTAGTTTGCGAGCGAAGGCGAGGGCAGGGATTCGGTTGAGGGCAAAGATGAGGGTGAGGGCGAAGGGCAGGGCGAAGATTAGAATGAGGGCGAGGGGTAGGGCGAGGTTTAGGTTAGGTCGAAGGCGAGGATAAGAGTTAGGGTGAGGGTGAGGGTTGGGGGTTAGGGCGGGGCGAGGGTTGGGGGGAGGGCGCGGGATAGGTTGAGAGCGAGGGTGAGGGCGAGGGTAGGGTTAGGGTGGGGTGAGAGTTTGGGCGAGGGCGAGGGTTTGGGCGAGGATTTGGTTGAGGGCGAGGGGGGGGGAGAGGATTTGGTTGAGGGCGTAGGCGAGGGAGAAGATTAGGGTGAGGGCGAAGGCAAGGGCGAAGATTAAAGTGAGGGCGAAGGCGAGGGCGAGATTTCAAGTGAGGGCGAAGCCGAGGGCGAGATTTAAAGTGAGGGCGAAGCCGAGGGCGAGATTTCAAGTGAGGGCGAAGCCGAGGGCGAGATTTCAAGTGAGGGCGAAGCCGAGGGCGAGATTTCAAGTAAGGGCGAAGCTGAGGGCAAGATTTAAGGTAAGGGCGAAGCCGAGGGCGAGATTTAAGGTAAGGGCGAAGCCGAGGGCGAGATTTAAGGTGAGGGCGAAGCCGAGGGTGAAGATTAGAGTGAGGGCGAAGGCGAGGGCGAGGATTAGGCTGAGTGCGAGGGTTAGGGAGAGGCGTTAGGGCTAGGATTAGAGTTTAGGGACAATGAATAGATGATTACTTGTAACACTGAAGTATCATCTCCTATGTCCTAAGCACATCGGTAACTAGTTTTATTAGCAGAAGATAATTGGCCTTTACAACCATTCACAGGTATTTACTACTTAGACTTCAAAGAGCACCACAAAGAAAAGTATTCTTACATTCAAAGTTCCATCAAAATGTTCATATGCTCCTTTTGAACTCTTATTTAATAGAAGAGGGTGAGGGTTTAGAGTTAGGGTTTGGGTAAGGGTTAGGGTTGGTGTTTAGGGTGAGCGTGAGGGTTCAGGGTGAGGGCAAGGGCTAGGATTAGGGTAAGGGCGAGAGTTAGTTCGAGGGCGAGGATAAGAGTTAGGGTGAGGGGGAGAGGGCGCGGGTTGGGGCGAGAATTAGTTTGCGAGCGAAGGCGAGGGCAGGGATTCGGTTGAGGGCAAAGATGAGGGTGAGGGCGAAGGGCAGGGCGAAGATTAGAATGAGGGCGAGGGGTAGGGCGAGGTTTAGGTTAGGTCGAAGGCGAGGGTAAGAGTTAGGGTGAGGGTGAGGGTTGGGGGTTAGGGCGGGGGCAAGGGCTAGGATTTAAGGGCTAGTTAGTTAGGGCGAGGACAAGAGTTAGGGAGGGCGAGGGCATAGAGTTAGGGCGAGGGTGAGGGCGAGGGTAGGATTTGAGGGTGGGGGTGAGGGCGAGGGAGTTTGGGCGAGGATTTGGTTGAGGGCGAGTTTAGTTGGGGAGAGGTTTGGTTGAGGGCGTAGGCGAGGGAGAAGATTAGGGTTGAGGGCGAGGTGAGGGCGAAGATTAAAGTGAGGGCGAAGGCGAGGGCGAGATTTAAAGTGAGGGCGAAGGCGAGGGCGAGATTTCAAGAAGCCGAGGGCGAGATTTAAAGTGAGGGCGAAGCCGAGGGCGAGATTTAAGGTGAGGGCGAAGCCGAGGGCGAGATTTCAAGTGAGGGCGAAGCCGAGGGCGAGATTTAAGGTAAGGGCGAAGCCGAGGGCGAGATTTAAGGTGAGGGCGAAGCCGAGGGTGAAGATTAGAGTGAGGGCGAAGGCGAGGGCGAGGATTAGGCTGAGTGCGAGGGTTAGGGAGAGGCGTTAGGGCTAGGATTAGAGTTTAGGGACAATGAATAGATGATTACTTGTAACACTGAAGTATCATCTCCTATGTCCTAAGCACATCGGTAACTAGTTTTATTAGCAGAAGATAATTGGCCTTTACAACCATTCACAGGTATTTACTACTTAGACTTCAAAGAGCACCACAAAGAAAAGTATTCTTACATTCAAAGTTCCATCAAAAAGTTCATATGCTCCTTTTGAACTCTTATTTAATAGAAGAGGGTGAGGGTTTAGAGTTAGGGTTTGGGTAGGGTGAGGGTTAGGGTTGGTGTTTAGGGTGAGCGTGAGGGTTCAGGGTGAGGGCAAGGGCTAGGATTAGGGTAAGGGCGAGAGTTAGTTCGAGGGCGAGGACAAGAGTTAGGCTGAGGGCGAGAAGAAGAGTTAGGCTGAGGGAGAGGGCGAGGGTTGGGGCGAGAATTAGTTTGCGAGCGAAGGCGAGGGCAGGGATTCGGTTGAGGGCAAAGATGAGGGTGAGGGCGAAGGGCAGGGCGAAGATTAGAATGAGGGCGAGGGGTAGGGCGAGGTTTAGGTTAGGTCGAAGGCGAGGATAAGAGTTAGGGTGAGGGTGAGGGTTGGGGGTAGGGCGGGGCGAGGGTTGGGGGGAGGGCGCGGGATAGGTTGAGAGCGAGGGTGAGGGCGAGGGTAGGGTTAGGGTGGGGGTGAGAGTTTGGGCGAGGGCGAGGGTTTGGGCGAGGATTTGGTTGAGGGCGAGGGTTGGGGAGAGGATTTGGTTGAGGGCGTAGGCGAGGGAGAAGATTAGGGTGAGGGCGAAGGCAAGGGCGAAGATTAAAGTGAGGGCGAAGGCGAGGGCGAGATTTAAAGTGAGGGCGAAGCCGAGGGCGAGATTTCAAGTGAGGGCGAAGCTGAGGGCAAGATTTCAAGAGGGCGAAGCCGAGGGCGAGATTTCAAGAGGCGAAGCTGAGGGCAAGATTTCGAGGGGGCGAGGGCGAGATTTCAAGTGAGGGCGAAGCCGAGGGCGAGATTTAAGGTGAGGGCGAAGCCGAGGGCGAGATTTAAGGTGAGGGCGAAGGCGAGGGTGAAGATTGGAGTGAGGGCGAAGGCGAGGGCGAGGATTAGGCTGAGTGCGAGGGTTAGGGAGAGGCGTTAGGGCTAGGATTAGAGTTTAGGGACAATGAATAGATGATTACTTGTAACACTGAAGTATCATCTCCTATGTCCTAAGCACATCGGTAACTAGTTTTATTAGCAGAAGATAATTGGCCTTTACAACCATTCACAGGTATTTACTACTTAGACTTCAAAGAGCACCACAAAGAAAAGTATTCTTACATTCAAAGTTCCATCAAAATGTTCATATGCTCCTTTTGAACTCTTATTTAATAGAAGAGGGTGAAGGTTTAGAGTGAGGGTTTTGGGTGAGGGTTAGGGTTGGTGTTTAGGGTGAGCGTGAGGGTTCAGGGTGAGGGCAAGGGCTAGGATTAGGGTAAGGGCGAGAGTTAGTTCGAGGGCGAGGACAAGAGTTAGGCTGAGGGAGAGGGCGAGGGTTGGGGCGAGAATTAGTTTGCGAGAAGGCGAAGGGAGTTGAGGGCAAAGATGAGGGTGAGGGCGAAGGGGAGGGCGAAGATTAGAATGAGGGCGAGAGGGCGATTAGTTTCGAAGGCGAGGCGAAGGCGAGGGCAGGGGATTCAGGGTGAGGTTGAGGGCAAAGATGAGGGTGAGGGCGAAGGGCGAGGGCAGGGATTCGGTTGAAGATTAGAATGAGGGCGAGGGATTAGAATGAGGGCGAGGGGTAGGGTGAGGTTTAGGTTAGGTCGAAGGCGAGGATAAGAGTTAGGGTGAGGGTGAGGGTTGGGGGTAGGGCGGGGCGAGGGTTGGGGGGAGGGCGCGGGATAGGTTGAGAGCGAGGGTGAGGGCGAGGGTAGGGTTAGGGTGGGGGTGAGAGTTTGGGCGAGGGCGAGGGTTTGGGCGAGGATTTGGTTGAGGGCGAGGGTTGGGGAGAGGATTTGGTTGAGGGCGTAGGCGAGGGAGAAGATTAGGGTGAGGGCGAAGGCGAGGGCGAAGATTAAAGTGAGGGCGAAGGCGAGGGCGAGATTTAAAGTGAGAGCGAAGACGAGGGCAAGATTTCAAGGGAGGGCGAAGCCGAGGGCGAGATTAAAAGTAAGGGCGAAGCCGAGGGCGAGATTTCAAGTGAGGGCGAAGCCGAGGGCGAGATTTAAGGTGAGGGCGAAGCCGAGGGCGAGATTTAAGGTGAGGGCGAAGCCGAGGGCGAGATTTAAGGTGAGGGCGAAGCCGAGGGTGAAGATTAGAGTGAGGGCGAAGGCGAGGGCGAGGATTAGGCTGAGTGCGAGGGTTAGGGAGAGGCGTTAGGGCTAGGATTAGAGTTTAGGGACAATGAATAGATGATTACTTGTAACACTGAAGTATCATCTCCTATGTCCTAAGCACATCGGTAACTAGTTTTATTAGCAGAAGATAATTGGCCTTTACAACCATTCACAGGTATTTACTACTTAGACTTCAAAGAGCACCACAAAGAAAAGTATTCTTACATTCAAAGTTCCATCAAAATGTTCATATGCTCCTTTTGAACTCTTATTTAATAGAAGAGGGTGAGGGTTTAGAGTTAGGGTTTGGGTAAGGGTGAGGGTTGGTGTTTGTTTAGGGTGAGCGTGAGGGTTCAGGGTGAGGGCAAGGGCTAGGATTAGGGTAAGGGCGAGAGTTAGTTCGAGGGCGAGGACAAGAGTTAGGCTGAGGGCGAGAAGAAGAGTTAGGCTGAGGGAGAGGGCGAGGGTTGGGGCGAGAATTAGTTTGCGAGCGAAGGCGAGGGCAGGGATTCGGTTGAGGGCAAAGATGAGGGTGAGGGCGAAGGGCAGGGCGAAGATTAGAATGAGGGCGAGGGGTAGGGCGAGGTTTAGGTTAGGTCGAAGGCGAGGATAAGAGTTAGGGTGAGGGTGAGGGTTGGGGGTAGGGCGGGGCGAGGGTTGGGGGGAGGGCGCGGGATAGGTTGAGAGCGAGGGTGAGGGCGAGGGTAGGGTTAGGGTGGGGGTGAGAGTTTGGGCGAGGGCGAGGGTTTGGGCGAGGATTTGGTTGAGGGCGAGGGTTGGGGAGAGGATTTGGTTGAGGGCGTAGGCGAGGGAGAAGATTAGGGTGAGGGCGAAGGCAAGGGCGAAGATTAAAGTGAGGGCGAAGGCGAGGGCGAGATTTAAAGTGAGGGCGAAGCCGAGGGCGAGATTTCAAGCGAGGGCGAAGCTGAGGGCAAGATTTCAAGTGAGGGCGAAGCCGAGGGAGGGGAGGGCGAGATTTCAAGTGAGGGCGAAGCGAGGGCGAGATTTAAGGAGGGGGCGAGATTTAAGGTGAGGGCGAAGCCGAGGGCGAGATTTAAGGTGAGGGCGAAGCCGAGGGTGAAGATTAGAGTGAGGGCGAAGGCGAGGGCGAGGATTAGGCTGAGTGCGAGGGTTAGGGAGAGGCGTTAGGGCTAGGATTAGAGTTTAGGGACAATGAATAGATGATTACTTGTAACACTGAAGTATCATCTCCTATGTCCTAAGCACATCGGTAACTAGTTTTATTAGCAGAAGATAATTGGCCTTTACAACCATTCACAGGTATTTACTACTTAGACTTCAAAGAGCACCACAAAGAAAAGTATTCTTACATTCAAAGTTCCATCAAAATGTTCATATGCTCCTTTTGAACTCTTATTTAATAGAAGAGGGTGAGGGTTTAGAGTTAGGGTTTGGGTAAGGGTGAGGGTTAGGGTTGGTGTTTAGGGTGAGCGTGAGGGTTCAGGGTGAGGGCAAGGGCTAGGATTAGGGTAAGGGCGAGAGTTAGTTCGAGGGCGAGGCAAGAGTTAGGGAGGGCAAGAGTTAGGCTGAGGGAGAGGGCGAGGGTTGGGGCGAGAATTAGTTTGCGAGCGAAGGCGAGGGCAGGGATTCGGTTGAGGGCAAAGATGAGGGTGAGGGCGAAGGGCAGGGCGAAGATTAGAATGAGGGCGAGGGGTAGGGCGAGGTTTAGGTTAGGTCGAAGGCGAGGATAAGAGTTAGGGTGAGGGTGAGGGTTGGGGGTAGGGCGGGGCGAGGGTTGGGGGGAGGGCGCGGGATAGGTTGAGAGCGAGGGTGAGGGCGAGGGTAGGGTTAGGGTGGGGGTGAGAGTTTGGGCGAGGGCGAGGGTTTGGGCGAGGATTTGGTTGAGGGCGAGGGTTGGGGAGAGGATTTGGTTGAGGGCGTAGGCGAGGGAGAAGATTAGGGTGAGGGCGAAGGCAAGGGCGAAGATTAAAGTGAGGGCGAAGGCGAGGGCGAGATTTAAAGTGAGGGCGAAGCCGAGGGCGAGATTTCAAGTAAGGGCGAAGCTGAGGGCAAGATTTCAAGTGAGGGCGAAAGCCGAGGGCAACGAGATTTCAAGTAAGGGCGCCCGAGGGCGAGATTTCAAGTGAGGGCGAAGCCGAGGGCGAGATTTAAGGTGAGGGCGAAGCCGAGGGCTGAGATTTAAGGTGAGGGCGAAGCCGAGGGTGAAGATTAGAGTGAGGGCGAAGGCGAGGGCGAGGATTAGGCTGAGTGCGAGGGTTAGGGAGAGGCGTTAGGGCTAGGATTAGAGTTTAGGGACAATGAATAGATGATTACTTGTAACACTGAAGTATCATCTCCTATGTCCTAAGCACATCGGTAACTAGTTTTATTAGCAGAAGATAATTGGCCTTTACAACCATTCACAGGTATTTACTACTTAGACTTCAAAGAGCACCACAAAGAAAAGTATTCTTACATTCAAAGTTCCATCGTTCCTATGCCTCTTTCTGAAATCTTCGCCCTCCCTTTCACCTTCATCTTTGCCCTCAGCCGCCCCCCTGATGCCCTCGCTCGCAAACTAATCTTCGCCCTTTTCGCCCTTTCAGCCTAACTCTTGTCCTGACTGTTAATCTTCGCCCTCCCTTAATCCTAGCCCTCCCCTCCCTCGCCCTCAACCAAATCCTCGCTCAACCCTCGCCCTAGGCCCAAACTCTCACCCCCACACACAACCCTACCGAGTGCCCTCACCCTCGCTTCAACCTATCCCCGCGCCCTCCCCCGATGACCCTCGCCCCGCCCTACCCCCAACCCTCACCCTCACCCTAACTCTTATCCTCGCCTTCGACCTAACCTAAACCTCGCCCTACCCCTCGCCCTCATTCTAATCTTCGCCCTGCCCTTCGCCCTCACCCTCATCTTTGCCCTCAACCGAATCCCTGCCCTCGCCTTCGCTCGCAAACTAATTCTCGCCCCAACCCTCGCCCTCTCCCTCAGCCTAACTCTTCTTCTCGCCCTCAGCCTAACTCTTGTCCTCGCCCTCGAACACTCTCGCCCTTACCCTAATCCTAGCCCTTGCCCTCACCCTGAACCCTCACGCTCACCCTAAACACCAACCCTAACCCTTACCCAAACCCTAACTCTAAACCCTCACCCTCTTCTATTAAATAAGAGTTCAAAAGGAGCATATGAACATTTTGATGGAACTTTGAATGTAAGAATACTTTTCTTTGTGGTGCTCTTTGAAGTCTAAGTAGTAAATACCTGTGAATGGTTGTAAAGGCCAATTATCTTCTGCTAATAAAACTAGTTACCGATGTGCTTAGGACATAGGAGATGATACTTCAGTGTTACAAGTAATCATCTATTCATTGTCCCTAAACTCTAATCCTAGCCCTAACGCCTCTCCCTAACCCTCGCACTCACCCTAATCCTCGCCCTCGCATTCGCAATCACTTGAAATCTCGCCCTCGCCTTCGCCCTCACTCTAATCTTCACCCTCGGCTTCGCCCTCACCTTAAATCTCGCCCTCGGCTTCGCCCTTACCTTAAATCTCGCCCTCGGCTTCGCCCTCACTTGAAATCTTGCCCTCAGCTTCGCCCTTACTTGAAATCTCGCGCCCCCTGGCTTCGCCCTCACCCTGAAATCTCGCCCTCGACCTTCGCCCTCACTTTAATCTTCGCCCTTGCCTTCGCCCTCACCCTAATCTCTCCCTCGCCTATGCCCTCAACCAAATCCTCTCCCCAACCCTCGCCCTCAACCAAATCCTCGCCCAAACCCTCGCCCTCGCCCGAACTCTCACCCCCACCCTAACCCTACCCTCGCCCTCACCCTCGCTCTCAACCTATCCCGCGCCCTCCCCCCAACCCTCGCCCCGCCCTACCCCCAACCCTCACCCTCACCCTAACTCTTATCCTCTTAAACCTCGCCCTACCCCTCGCCCTCATTCTAATCTTCGCCCTGCCCTTCGCCCTCACCCTCATCTTTGCCCTCAACCGAATCCCTGCCCTCGCCTTCGCTCGCAAACTAATTCTCGCCCCAACCCTCGCCCCTCCCTCAGCCTAACCCCTCGCCCTCATTCCTCGCCCTCGAACTAACTCTCTTACCCTAATCCTGCCCTGCCCTCACCCTGAACCCTCATCTTTGCCCTCAACCCTCACCCTGCCTCTCGCCTTCGATCTAACCTAAACCTCGCTACCCCTCGCCCTCATTCTAATTCTCGCCCCAACCCTCGCCCTCTCCCTCAGCCTAACTGCCCTCGCCTTCGCTCGCAAACTAATTCTCGCCCCAACCCTCGCCCTCGCCCTCAGCCTAACTCTTGTCCTCGCCCTCGAACTAACTCTCGCCCTTACCCTAATCCTAGCCCTTGCCCTCACCCTGAACCCTCACGCTCACCCTAAACACCAACCCTAACCCTTACCCAAACCCTAACTCTAAACCCTCACCCTCTTCTATTAAATAAGAGTTCAAAAGGAGCATATGAACATTTTGATGGAACTTTGAATGTAAGAATACTTTTCTTTGTGGTGCTCTTTGAAGTCTAAGTAGTAAATACCTGTGAATGGTTGTAAAGGCCAATTATCTTCTGCTAATAAAACTAGTTACCGATGTGCTTAGGACATAGGAGATGATACTTCAGTGTTACAAGTAATCATCTATTCATTGTCCCTAAACTCTAATCCTAGCCCTAACGCCTCTCCCTAACCCTCGCACTCAGCCTAATCCTCGCCCTCGCCTTCGCCCTCACTCTAATCTTCACCCTCGGCTTCACCCTCACTCTAATCTTCACCCTCGGCTTCGCCCTCACCTTAAATCTCGCCCTCGGCTTCGCCCTTACCTTAAATCTCGCCCTCGGCTTCGCCCTCACTTGAAATCTCGCCCTCGGCTTCGCCCTCACTTGAAATCTCGCCCTCGCCTTCGCCCTCACTTTAATCTTCGCCCTTGCCTTCGCCCTCACCCTAATCTTTCGCCCTCAGCTTCCCCCTACGCCCTCAACCAAATCTCGCCCAAACCCTCGCCCTCGCCCGAACTCTCACCCTCACTTTAAACCCTCGCCCTCGCCTTCGCCCTCAACTATCCCAATCCTCGCCCCGCCCTACCCCCAACCCTCGCCCTCACCCTAACTCTTTCTCCCTTCGACCTAACCTAAACCTCGCCTACCCCTCGCCCTCATTCTAATCTTCCTCTCCCCACCCTCATCTTTGCCCTCAACCAAATCCCGCCTCAAACCCTCGCCCTCGCTCAACCCTCGCCCCACCCTAACCCTACCCTCGCCCTCACCTTCCTCGCTCTCAACCTATCCCGCTAGCCCTCCCCAACCCTCGCCCCGCCCTACCCCCAACCCTCACCCTCACCCTAACTCACCCAACTTGCCCCCTCGCCTTCGACCTCAACCTAAACCTCGACCCTAAACCTCGCCCCTCGCCCTCATTCTAATCTTCGCCCTGCCCTTCGCCCTCACCCTCATCTTTGCCCTCAACCGAATCCCTGCCCTCGCCTTCGCTCGCAAACTAATTCTCGCCCCAACCCTCGCCCTCTCCCTCAGCCTAACTCCTTCTCGCCCTCAGCCTAACTCTTGTCCTCGCCCTCGAACTAACTCTCGCCCTTACCCTAATCCTAGCCCTTGCCCTCACCCTGAACCCTCACGCTCACCCTAAACACCAACCCTAACCCTTACCCAAACCCTAACTCTAAACCCTCACCCTCTTCTATTAAATAAGAGTTCAAAAGGAGCATATGAACTTTTTGATGGAACTTTGAATGTAAGAATACTTTTCTTTGTGGTGCTCTTTGAAGTCTAAGTAGTAAATACCTGTGAATGGTTGTAAAGGCCAATTATCTTCTGCTAATAAAACTAGTTACCGATGTGCTTAGGACATAGGAGATGATACTTCAGTGTTACAAGTAATCATCTATTCATTGTCCCTAAACTCTAATCCTAGCCCTAACGCCTCTCCCTAACCCTCGCACTCAGCCTAATCCTCGCCCTCGCCTTCGCCCTCACTCTAATCTTCACCCTCGGCTTCGCCCTCACCTTAAATCTCGCCCTCGGCTTCGCCCTCACCTTAAATCTCGCCCTCGGCTTCGCCCTCACTTGAAATCTCGCCCTCGGCTTCGCCCTCACTTGAAATCTCGCCCTCGGCTTCGCCCTTACTTGAAATCTCGCCCTCGGCTTCGCCCTCACTTGAAATCTCGCCCTTGCCTTCGCCCTCACCCTAATCTTCTCCCTCGCCTATGCCCTCAACCAAATCCTCTCCCCAACCCTCGCCCTCAACCAAATCCTCTCCCCAACCCTCGCCCTCGCCCGAACTCTCACCCCCACCCTAACCCTACCCTCGCCCTCACCCTCGCTCTCAACCTATCCCGCGCCCTCCCCCCAACCCTCGCCCCGCCCTACCCCCAACCCTCACCCTCACCTAGCCTTCGACCTAACCTAAACCTCGCCCTACCCCTCGCCCTCATTCTAATCTTCGCCCTGCCCTTCGCCCTCACCCTCATCTTTGCCCTCAATCTCCCTGCCCTCGCCCGCTCGCAAACTAATTCTCGCCCCAACCCTCGCCCTCTCCCTCAGCCTAACTCTTCTTCTCGCCCTCAGCCTAACCTTGACCTCGCCCCTCGAACCCTCGCCCTTACCCTAATCCTAGCCCTTGCCCTCACCCTGAACCCTCACGCTCACCCGAACTCTCACCTAACCCTAACCCTTACCCAAACCCTAACTCTAAACCCTCACCCTCTTCTATTAAATAAGAGTTCAAAAGGAGCATATGAACTTTTTGATCCTTTGAATGTAAGAATACTTTTCTTGTGGTGCTCATTTGAAGTCTAAGTAGTAAATACCTGTGAATGGTTGTAAAGGCCAATTATCTTCTGCTAATAAAACTAGTTACCGATGTGCTTAGGACATAGAAGATGATACTTCAGTGTTACAAGTAATCATCTATTCATTGTCCCTAAACTCTAATCCTAGCCCTAACGCCTCTCCCTAACCCTCGCACTCCCTCGCCCTCGCCTTCGCCCTCACTCTAATCTTCACCCCCTCACCTTAAATCTCGCCCTCGATTCGAGTAACCTCTCGCCCCTCGGCTTCGCCCTCACTTGAAATCTCGCCCTCAGCCTTACTTGAAATCTCCCTCGGCTTGGCCCTCACTTTAATCTTCGCCCCCCGCCCTCCTCGCCCCTCAATCTTCTCCCTCGCCTCACCCACCTCCCAAATCCCTCGCCTTCGCCCTCGCCTAACTCTAATTCTCACCCCCACCCTCACCCTCTCCCCCTCGCCCTCACCTCCCCTCTCCCTACCCTAATCCGCCTTGCCCTCACCCTGAACCCTCACGCTCACCCTAAACACCCGCCCTAACCCTCACCCTCACCCTCACCCTAACTCTTATCCTCGCCTTCGATCTAACCTAAACCTCGCCCTACCCCTCGCCCTCATTCTAATCTTCGCCCTCCCGTTCGCCCTCACCCTCATCTTTACCCTCAACCGAATCCCTGCCCTCGCCTTCGCTCGCAAACTAATTCTCGCCCCAACCCTCGCCCTCTCCCTCAGCCTAACTCTTGTCCTCGCCCTCGAACTAACTCTCGCCCTTACCCTAATCCTAGCCCTTGCCCTCACCCTGAACCCTCACGCTCACCCTAAACACCAACCCTAACCCTTACCCAAACCCTAACTCTAAACCCTCACCCTCTTCTATTAAATAAGAGTTCAAAAGGAGCATATGAACTTTTTGATGGAACTTTGAATGTAAGAATACTTTTCTTTGTGGTGCTCTTTGAAGTCTAAGTAGTAAATACCTGTGAATGGTTGTAAAGGCCAATTATCTTCTGCTAATAAAACTAGTTACCGATGTGCTTAGGACATAGGAGATGATACTTCAGTGTTACAAGTAATCATCTATTCATTGTCCCTAAACTCTAATCCTAGCCCTAACGCCTCTCCCTAACCCTCGCACTCAGCCTAATCCTCGCCCTCGCCTTCGCCCTCACTCTAATCTTCACCCTCGGCTTCGCCCTCACCTTAAATCTCGCCCTCGGCTTCGCCCTCACCTTAAATCTCGCCCTCGGCTTCGCCCTCACTTGAAATCTCGCCCTCGGCTTCGCCCTCACTTTAAATCTCGCCCTCGGCTTCGCCCTCACTTGAAATCTTGCCCTCAGCTTCGCCCTTACTTGAAATCTCGCCCTCGGCTTCGCCCTCACTTTAAATCTCGCCCTCGCCTTCGCCCTCACTTTAATCTTCGCCCTTGCCTTCGCCCTCACCCTAATCTTCTCCCTCGCCCTCGCCCTCAACCAAATCCTCGCCCAAACCCTCGCCCTCGCCCGAACTCTCACCCCCACCCTAACCCTACCCTCGCCCTCACCCTCGCTCTCAACCTATCCCGCGCCCTCCCCCCAACCCTCGCCCCGCCCTACCCCCAACCCTCACCCTCACCCTAACTCTTATCCTCGCCTTCGACCTAACCTAAACCTCGCCCTACCCCTCGCCCTCATTCTAATCTTCGCCCTGCCCTTCGCCCTCACCCTCATCTTTGCCCTCAACCGAATCCCTGCCCTCGCCTTCGCTCGCAAACTAATTCTCGCCCCAACCCTCGCCCTCTCCCTCAGCCTAACTCTTCTTCTCGCCCTCAGCCTAACTCTTGTCCTCGCCCTCGAACTAACTCTCGCCCTTACCCTAATCCTAGCCCTTGCCCTCACCCTGAACCCTCACGCTCACCCTAAACACCAACCCTAACCCTTACCCAAACCCTAACTCTAAACCCTCACCCTCTTCTATTAAATAAGAGTTCAAAAGGAGCATATGAACTTTTTGATGGAACTTTGAATGTAAGAATACTTTTCTTTGTGGTGCTCTTTGAAGTCTAAGTAGTAAATACCTGTGAATGGTTGTAAAGGCCAATTATCTTCTGCTAATAAAACTAGTTACCGATGTGCTTAGGACATAGGAGATGATACTTCAGTGTTACAAGTAATCATCTATTCATTGTCCCTAAACTCTAATCCTAGCCCTAACGCCTCTCCCTAACCCTCGCACTCAGCCTAATCCTCGCCCTCGCCTTCGCCCTCACTCTAATCTTCACCCTCGGCTTCGCCCTCACCTTAAATCTCGCCCTCGCCCTCACCTTAAATCTCGCCCTCGGCTTCGCCCTCACTTGAAATCTTGCCCTCAGCTTCGCCCTCACTTGAAATCTCGCCCTCGGCTTCGCCCTCACTTGAAATCTTGCCCTCAGCTTCGCCCTTACTTGAAATCTCGCCCTCGGCTTCGCCCTCACTTTAAATCTCGCCCTCGCCTTCGCCCTCACTTTAATCTTCGCCCTTGCCTTCGCCCTCACCCTAATCTTCTCCCTCGCCTACGCCCTCAACCAAATCCTCTCCCCAACCCTCGCCCTCAACCAAATCCTCGCCCAAACCCTCGCCCTCGCCCAAACTCTCACCCCCACCCTAACCCTACCCTCGCCCTCACCCTCGCTCTCAACCTATCCCGCGCCCTCCCCCCAACCCTCGCCCCGCCCTACCCCCAACCCTCACCCTCACCCTAACTCTTATCCTCGCCTTCGACCTAACCTAAACCTCGCCCTACCCCTCGCCCTCATTCTAATCTTCGCCCTGCCCTTCGCCCTCACCCTCATCTTTGCCCTCAACCGAATCCCTGCCCTCGCCTTCGCTCGCAAACTAATTCTCGCCCCAACCCTCGCCCTCTCCCTCAGCCTAACTCTTCTTCTCGCCCTCAGCCTAACTCTTGTCCTCGCCCTCGAACTAACTCTCGCCCTTACCCTAATCCTAGCCCTTGCCCTCACCCTGAACCCTCACGCTCACCCTAAACACCAACCCTAACCCTTACCCAAACCCTAACTCTAAACCCTCACCCTCTTCTATTAAATAAGAGTTCAAAAGGAGCATATGAACTTTTTGATGGAACTTTGAATGTAAGAATACTTTTCTTTGTGGTGCTCTTTGAAGTCTAAGTAGTAAATACCTGTGAATGGTTGTAAAGGCCAATTATCTTCTGCTAATAAAACTAGTTACCGATGTGCTTAGGACATAGGAGATGATACTTCAGTGTTACAAGTAATCATCTATTCATTGTCCCTAAACTCTAATCCTAGCCCTAACGCCTCTCCCTAACCCTCGCACTCAGCCTAATCCTCGCCCTCGCCTTCGCCCTCACTCTAATCTTCACCCTCGGCTTCGCCCTCACCTTAAATCTCGCCCTCGGCTTCGCCCTACCTTAAATCTCGCCCTCGGCTTCGCCCTCACTTGAAATCTTGCCCTCAGCTTCGCCCTTACTTGAAATCTCGCCCTCGGCTTCGCCCTCACTTGAAATCTTGCCCTCAGCTTCGCCCTTACTTGAAATCTCGCCCTCGGCTTCGCCCTCACTTTAAATCTCGCCCTCGCCTTCGCCCTCACTTTAATCTTCGCCCTTGCCTTCGCCCTCACCCTAATCTTCTCCCTCGCCTACGCCCTCAACCAAATCCTCTCCCCAACCCTCGCCCTCAACCAAATCCTCGCCCAAACCCTCGCCCTCGCCCAAACTCTCACCCCCACCCTAACCCTACCCTCGCCCTCACCCTCGCTCTCAACCTATCCCGCGCCCTCCCCCAACCCTCGCCCCGCCCTACCCCCAACCCTCACCCTCACCCTAACTCTTATCCTCGCCTTCGACCTAACCTAAACCTCGCCCTACCCCTCGCCCTCATTCTAATCTTCGCCCTGCCCTTCGCCCTCACCCTCATCTTTGCCCTCAACCGAATCCCTGCCCTCGCCTTCGCTCGCAAACTAATTCTCGCCCCAACCCTCGCCCTCTCCCTCAGCCTAACTCTTCTTCTCGCCCTCAGCCTAACTCTTGTCCTCGCCCTCGAACTAACTCTCGCCCTTACCCTAATCCTAGCCCTTGCCCTCACCCTGAACCCTCACGCTCACCCTAAACACCAACCCTAACCCTTACCCAAACCCTAACTCTAAACCCTCACCCTCTTCTATTAAATAAGAGTTCAAAAGGAGCATATGAACTTTTTGATGGAACTTTGAATGTAAGAATACTTTTCTTTGTGGTGCTCTTTGAAGTCTAAGTAGTAAATACCTGTGAATGGTTGTAAAGGCCAATTATCTTCTGCTAATAAAACTAGTTACCGATGTGCTTAGGACATAGGAGATGATACTTCAGTGTTACAAGTAATCATCTATTCATTGTCCCTAAACTCTAATCCTAGCCCTAACGCCTCTCCCTAACCCTCGCACTCAGCCTAATCCTCGCCCTCGCCTTCGCCCTCACTCTAATCTTCACCCTCGGCTTCGCCATCACTTAAAATCTTGCCCTCAGCTTCGCCCTTACTTGAAATCTCGCCCTCGGCTTCGCCCTCACTTGAAATCTCGCCCTCGGCTTCGCCCTCACTTGAAATCTTGCCCTCGGCTTCGCCCTCACTTGAAATCTTGCCCTCAGCTTCGCCCTTACTTGAAATCTCGCCCTCGGCTTCGCCCTCACTTTAAATCTCGCCCTCGCCTTCGCCCTCACCCTAATCTTCGCCCTCGCCTTCGCCCTCACCCTAAGCCCTCAACCAAATCTTCTCCTCAACCCTCGCCCTCAACCAAATCCTCTCCCCAACCCCTCGCCCTCGCCCCTCTCACCCCCACCCCCTCGCCCTACCCTCGCCCTATCCCGCGCCCTCCCCCAACCCTCGCCCCGCCCTAACCCTCACCCTAACCTTACCTCGCCTTCGACCTAACCTAAACCTCAATCCTCGCCCTCATTCTTATCTTCGCCCTGCCCTTCGCCCTCACCCTCATCTTTGCCCTCAACCGAATCCCTGCCTCGCCTTCGCTCGCAAACCTCGCCCCAACCCTCGCCTCTCCCCTCAGCCTAACTCTCTCGCCCTCAGCCTAACTCTTGTCCTCGCCCTCGAACTAACTCTCGCCCTTACCCTAATCCTAGCCCTTGCCCTCACCCTGAACCCTCACGCTCACCCTAAACACCAACCCTAACCCTTACCCAAACCCTCACCCTAACTCTTATCCTCGCCTTCCATCTAAACTAAACCTCGCCCTACCCCTCGCCCTCATTCTAATCTTCGCCCTCCCGTTCGCCCTCACCCTCATCTTTACCCTCAACCGAATCCCTGCACACGCCTTCGCACGCAAACAAATACTCGCCCCAACCCTCGCCCTCTCCCCTCAGCCCTCTTGTTCTCCCTCAGCCTAACTCTTGTCCTCGCCCTCGAACTAACTCTCGCCCTTACCCTAATCCTAGCCCTTGCCCTCACCCTGAACCCTCACGCTCACCCTAAACACCAACCCTAACCCTTACCCAAACCCTAACTCTAAACCCTCACCCTCTTCTATTAAATAAGAGTTCAAAAGGAGCATATGAACATTTTGATGGAACTTTGAATGTAAGAATACTTTTCTTTGTGGTGCTCTTTGAAGTCTAAGTAGTAAATACCTGTGAATGGTTGTAAAGGCCAATTATCTTCTGCTAATAAAACTAGTTACCGATGTGCTTAGGACATAGGAGATGATACTTCAGTGTTACAAGTAATCATCTATTCATTGTCCCTAAACTCTAATCCTAGCCCTAACGCCTCTCCCTAACCCTCGCACTCAGCCTAATCCTCGCCCTCGCCTTCGCCCTCACTCTAATCTTCACCCTCGGCTTCGCCCTCACCTAAAGCCCTCGGCTTCGCCCTCGAACCCTCGGCTTCGCCCTTACCTGAAATCTCGCCCTCGGCTTCGCCCTCACTTGAAATCTCGCCCTCGGCTTCGCCCTCACTTGAAATCTCGCCCTCGGCTTCGCCCTCACTTGAAATCTCGCCCTCGGCGTCGCCCTCACCCTAATCTTCGCCCTTGCCTTCGCCCTCACCCAAATCGCCTTGGCCTTCGCCCTCCTTTAATCTTCCCTCGCCCTCGCCCTAATCTTCTCACCTCGACTACGCCCTAACCAAATCCTCGCCCCACCCTCGCCCTCAACCTGAATCCTCGCCCAAACCCTCGCCCAAACTCTCCCCCACCCTAACTCTACCCTCGCCTTCGCCCTACTTGAACCTACTCTCGGGCCAGTATATTGGGCCTTTGCCCTCAGAATACTTGCCCTCATCATAATCTTGCCTCGCCTTCGTACTAAATACCTAGGAAACCTCGTAAGCTAATCCCCTAGTGTTCCCTGAATCTTGAGATGCCAGTGTTACAAGTAATCACTTTCATCTGTTGCCCTCAAACTGCTCTCGCCTTACCGCTAACGCCCTAGGCCCTGCAACCAATGAACCCTCACCCTCACCCTAAACACCTAAGGCCTTCACCCTAAGTCCTCCCTCGAACTAACTCTCGCCCTTACCCTAATCACCTAGCCCTTGCCCTCACCCTGAACCCTCACACTCACCCTAAACACCAATGAACCCTCACCCTCACCCTAACTCTTATCCTGGACCTTCCATCTAAATAAGACCTCGCCCGACCCCTCGCCCTCATTCTAATCTTCGCCCTGAATGTTCGCCCCACCCTCATCTTTGCCCTCCTAAGCCCTCGTAAATCCTCGCAAACTAATTGTAAACCAAGGATCCTAAGCCCTCGCGCCCTACCTGTCCCTCAGCCTAACTCTTGTCCTCGCCCCTGGAACCAATCATCTCGCCCTTACCCTAATCCTAGCCCTTGCCCTCACCCTGAACCCTCACGCTCACCCTAAACACCAACCCTAACTCACTTACCCAAACCCTAACTCTAAACCCTCACCTCTTCTATTAAATAAGAGTTCAAAAGGAGCATATGAACATTTTGATGGAACTTTGAATGTAAGAATACTTTTCTTTGTGGTGCTCTTTGAAGTCTAAGTAGTAAATACCTGTGAATGGTTGTAAAGGCCAATTATCTTCTGCTAATAAAACTAGTTACCGATGTGCTTAGGACTTTAGGAGATGATACTTCAGTGTTACAAGTAATCATCTATTCATTGTCCCTAAACTCTAATCCTAGCCCTAACGCCTCTCCCTAACCCTCGCACTCAGCCTAATCCTCGCCCTCGCCTTCGCCCTCACTCTAATCTTCACCCTCGCCTTCGCCTTTCTGGCCCTGGTGCTGATTTTAACCCTCGCCCTTCGCCCTCACCTTAAATCTCGCCCTCGGCTTTAAATCTCCCCTCGGCCTCGCCCCTCACTTGAAATCCAGTGAGCTTCGCCCCTCACTTAAATCTCGCCCCTTCGCCCTGGGGAATCTTCGCCCTCGCCTACTGCTCACCTCCCCACCAGCCCTCGCCTTCTCTCGCCCTCACCCTAATTTCTCGCCCTCGCCCTCGCCCTCATTATCCTCGCCCCGCCCCAACCCTCGGCCCTGAACCAAATCCTCTCCCTCACCCTCGCCCTCGCCCGACTCTTCTTCGCCCTCACCCTCAGCCCACCCCCAACCCTCGAACTCGCCCTCTCCCTCAGCCTAACTCTCTCGCCCTCACCCTCGCTCTCAACCTATCCCTTGCCCTCCCCCCAACCCTCATGCTCGCCCTACACCAACCCTAACCCTCTCAACCCTCACCCTAACTCTTATCCTCGCCTTCCATCTAACCTAAACCTCGCCCTACCCCTCGCCCTCATTCTAATCTTCGCCCTCCCGTTTGCCCTCACCCTCATCTTTACCCTCAACCGAATCCCTGCCCTCGCCTTCGCTCGCAAACTAATTCTCGCCCCAACCCTCGCCCTCTCCCTCAGCCTAACTCTTCTTCTCGCCTTCAGCCTAACTCTTGTCCTCGCCCTCGAACTAACTCTCGCCCTTACCCTAATCCTAGCCCTTGCCCTCACCCTGAACCCTCACGCTCACCCTAAACACCAACCCTAACCCTTACCCAAACCCTAACTCTAAACCCTCACCCTCTTCTATTAAATAAGAGTTCAAAAGGAGCATATGAACTTTTTGATGGAACTTTGAATGTAAGAATACTTTTCTTTGTGGTGCTCTTTGAAGTCTAAGTAGTAAATACCTGTGAATGGTTGTAAAGGCCAATTATCTTCTGCTAATAAAACTAGTTACCGATGTGCTTAGGACATAGGAGATGATACTTCAGTGTTACAAGTAATCATCTATTCATTGTCCCTAAACTCTAATCCTAGCCCTAACGCCTCTCCCTAACCCTCGCACTCAGCCTAATCCTCGCCCCTCGCCTTCGCCCTCACTCTAATCTTCACCCTCG